>NC_142609.1:45414574-45714574 GCF_041222555.1 Hakea prostrata | reverse complement strand
GCCGGAGGAAATCCTGGTGCTTCACCTGAAACAATGTGTTCTCGCATGCAATTGAAGAACGATTGGCGCCAGAGGAAATCCTACACGACGAACAGGGGGGGGGCGGGAAGGGAGGGGGGGCCGGGGGAGGGGGGGAAGGGGGGGTGTGCATGGGTTGGGGCATGGTGGACGTTGGCGGGGCCCGCTTCACCTGAAACAATGTGTTCTCGCATGCAATTGAAGAACGATTGGCGCCAGAGGAAATCCTGCTGCTTCACTTGAAACGAGAGAGAGGAGAGAGAGAGAGATGAGGGTATGGGGTTTTTCCATCATTAGAGTCGGAGAAGGTGAAGAGCAGGTAGCAAAAGTTTCAATTTTTGCCGATATTTCGCCGGTTCATCGATTGTTTGTTGTTGTCAATTCGATGCTTGGTTTCATGTCGCCCTTGTGCAACATGCCGATTTTTTGCCGAAATGTTGCAATATTTCAATGACATAATCTACATTGGTTTTAGCATAATAGTGGTAACCTCTTATGCAGAAATAGTAATATTAAGGAGGTCTTGGGTAATAAAATTGTCCTTAGGGATGTAAATGGATAACCGAAATTTGCTTTTGAATTCGCATCCGCATCCGTTTAGAGGTATTTGAATCTGTCCGATTATTAATAGGATGCGGATATGGTATACCCCTTTCTTACCAATTATTATTGGTTCGATAAAATTATCCGATTAAGTAACTTATTTAGATTTATTTTTCTTATTTTTATAAGTTTTTTACATATGATGTATGACTAATTTTGTAGATTTTCTACTAAAATAACTATCAAAGTTGTTAAATTCTTAAATTTCAAATCTAGCCTCCACAAATAAAATGATAAAGATGTAAATAGGAGTCAAAATCTTGTATTCAATCTGTATTTATGTCTATTTAGAAGAATCTACTTAAAAAAATATATATATCCAATTATCATTCGAATCCGACTGAATCCATTTGAAAACCGATAGAATATTATCCAAATTAATCCGAATATGATAGAATATGGATATGGTATTACTACTATCCAATCCGAATCCAAGTTCGTTTATTCCCTAATTGTCCTCGATATTTTTCCCTCTTCCCAACCTTTAAGGCTTTAACCTGGCCTCCAAGGCCCAACCATTCCCTGTGTCGATCACAAAATTTAATCGGCGTCTCTGAAACACGTAACGGTGGACCGAAAAAAAAAACTAAAAGAGAACAAAGAAATAGAAGAGGCCCACCCAACGTCACTTCTAGCCGTTCGATTCCAAACCAGATATCAAAGACGATCTGATGTGTATAACGACCTTGGAGTAGGGACCACATAAATTTACATATGTCAGTAAAGGCGGAGGGAAAAATTAAAACTGTCCTCAACCGCCTCACGCTCTCTACGCTTCTCAGCCAGTTCCAAGTTCCAACAGGTGTAGCGTTCTCGCTTGAGACTCACTCCGAAACCCTTGCTCTGATTACATTCATCACTTCTCTGTGGACTCTTCTTCTCCTCTTTCGGCTTTTTCTTCTTTTCTCGAGCTTCCATTGTTGCAGCAACTTCATCACAATGCCAGTTAAACGATCTCGCATTGGTAGATCTTTGAGCTTGGGAGAGATCAGCTTTTGCATCCAGGAGAGGCCAACTGATCCGCTTTGTTCCGAAAAGAATACATCTCAGCTTGCCATTAAAAGACCTATTCAGAAGTCCTTGAAGTCGACATATGAGAAACCAGAGAAATCTTGCCGAAAGATCCTGACGATTGCATCGCCTAGTCAGGATTCAAGTGTGGATGATCTTGAGTCTTGTGTTGATGCCAATGTAGGAAGGTTTCTTGAGGCCTGCTATCTCTGCAAGAAGAAGATCGGCGAGAGTGAAGAAGTTTTCATGTATAGGTACCGTTTTCTGTTATTTGTTTTACTTTCTTTTAGTTTTCCATGATAAATCAAGATATCTGATTAATCAATGTGTAATTTCGAGATCGTCTTGTGGTGGATTTACTGGTTTGTTCAAATGAGTCGGGCTTACCGAGGCCACTGAAAATGAAATTCATGTGTCACTTGAACTTTACTCTTTTCCGCTACAGAGCTGTAGATGAATGTACTTGTTTTCTCTTCTCCTCTCCCTTCTTTCACTGTAACTGAATATCCTGTCTAAGTTCATTGTTAATTCTGTGCGAGGTGGATATGTCTACCTGAGGCTACCTCTTTGTATTGATTTATTTAATCCTCCGATCAAATGAGAGATCGCTCCGTTGATTGTTTTCTTTACTATCCCCCTATTTCATGTCCAATTTTAATTGACGGATTTGTCTACTTCACAGACTCCAAAAGACTCTTGTTTCTTATACAAACCTTAGACTCTCTTTTAAAGTAATCCCTTATTTGTTGACAATTTTGTGACCTTTGCTTCCTGGCTACTAGATAAGCTCTGCACGAGCAAATTAAGAAAGTCAAACCATAAAAAAAGAATAAAGAAATTACATACAGAAATCTCCATGTTTTACACTAAATTTAATGGAAGAATGATTTTAAACTGGCTACTTTGAATGTAAAATTTATCGTTATTCTTTCATATGGTAAGCAGCAACGAACAGCACAATTTGTTGATTTATTACTCATGATATATGATTTATTTTTCTGGTGACCCAACTTTTCCCTGATCTCACGTATTTTGCTAACAGATAACCTTTCCTCATCTATTTAGCAATTAGTTTTTGTTCTGTAAGCTCCTGGACATCAGACATAAGACAATTCGCTTAAGGCACTTGTTCTTTTTTCTCTTTCTGTGTTCCCCTCTAGCCATCAGCTGTTGGCAAATATTGCTTGAATTTATGAAATCAATACTATGCACTTTGGAGGTCAAATAATTGTTCAGTTAAACGCACTTCAGTTGCTGTCCTTGTAAAATGAAGATGTCCTTGTAAAATGAAGATACGATTCCTCAGTTATTATCATGATAGTTGGCTATCCTGTTAGCTACACATTGTTGAGGCTTTCACATACTAATGTTAACACATGATTTCGCAGTTACTTGCGTGCATTTTGTAGCTGCAAATGTCGAGATCAACAAATTGCTATAGACAATGGAAAAGGGAAATCTGATGGAAATTCATTAGAAAATGCTGTTTTGAGATATTGGGAGCGGAACTTGAAGGGTTGCTTAGGTGATCAAAAGCGTCAAAGTTGAGAAGGATATGGCTTCTTGGTTGCATATTCAATGCAAAGTTGTACATACTAGATGGAACAGTGCCAAGCTGTCAGGTTTTCATGGAATAAGCACTGTTCACTTAGATTTTCTCACCCTCCCACCCACAACATGTGAATCGGTCTTGTACAAATCTCCTTGCTGTTTAGGATCAGACATAAATTCAGTTGCTCTTTAGGATTGGACGTTTTCATGATAATGTGATATGGTTAATAGTATTGACTAAACTTGGCGGAACAGTACCAATTTTTTTCAACTTCTTAGTCAATTTTTTTCCCCACCAAATACTATGATAAGTTTATTTTTATGGAGTGTGAAATGGTTGGAGGTTGGGGTTGCATGTTATCATTAAAACCTTTTCCAACTTGCATCGATAACCTTTTTCCTGAGCACCTCCACTAATGGTTTTTTACTGCTTGTCTTGAATCATCTGAAATTTAAACTGTGGGACACTGTTCTCATGTTAACTGAAATGCCAAGAATATTTTGCTGGCCAATATTCTGATGCTTAGTCCTTTGCAGTTTTGTTTCAGTGTATAATGTCCTCCATTAAGTAGATAACTGATATCTAGGCATATGGCTCGACACAGATTCCTCTGTTGATGCACTTAGTTGGAGGAAAGCATTCCAACATTGCATTTATGGCTGAAACTGAAGACATTTCTTTCTATCTTCTGATTTGCTGAAATTGGGAGACGCCCAGCCATGTATTTAGCAATTGATTATTGCATATCCTTGGGATCAGGTACATGAATCCCACACACCTAATCTATTCTGTTTAGGATGATATTATTTGTTTTCCCATATGCACTACTTTCTTTTCTCACCATTCCATGTTCTTGTGCCTTTTGCATTGTTTTCTTAGCAATTCATTTCGAATGCCTTCAAATAGCATTCCACAAAATTTAGGAGGCCAGAGATGTGATGATTGAATCTGCAATATGAGGAAAAACTGTGAAATTAAAACTTCATGATATTTCTGTTTAGATTCACATATAATTTAGATCCATGATATCAATACCATGTGAACACTTAAATTGCTACAGACACTGTTGACCACAAACTTCTACATCCAGAGGCAAACAGAAAAATGCCCTACTGTTGCACCTCATTAATCATAAACGATGTCATCTTATAATAGTATGCTTTGTAAAGCACTAGTGGATTTCTGTGTTCATAGCTGCATTGCTGCAGATTACATATTCTCAAACTAAAGTGTAAGATGACTTTTGGGTCCTATATAGGTCTCCACTAATGGAAACTGTGGTTCTGTGCTACCATAAGGTAAGTTTGTTTTGTGTTGCGATTACTGATTTTGTTCCATGAAGTCTAATAACTGTATTGCCATCAAACAAAAATTCCAGTTACCATCCGCAGATATTTATTAAGTTTTAACTCTACAGTTGTCAATATAAGATGTCCAGTGGTCTTTCCTGAAATCTTTGAACATTCTGATGAAATTTTATGTATTGTGGTGGTAAATGATGTCCATTCAGATATCACTTCACTGACGCACTTCGAGGAAAATATTGATGTGCTTTAAAACCCAGACATTTGGTTTATGGGAAATTAATGTAACCACCTTTTAAGGTAGCCTAATATGATGCAGCCCCTCATTTTATGAAGCTATCATGTACACACCCCCATTTGTATGCTCTATATCAGGTTAATCCACTCCAGTAGTTGATTCCTGTTAGGTGATCATGTCAGTAAGTTAGGTTTCACTTAATGGCCAAACTACCATTGAACAAGAGCAAACTCACCAATTTGTCTTTTATGAAAAAGCCCAAAACACAAAAACACGAGAAGGTTGTGCTTCAGAGAGCTATTCTTCCACTCTCAAGGCTGCTGTTGATTCTTTGAGAGGGCTTTTGGGAGGAGATTCAAGGGCTTGAAACCTGTAGTTCAGCTGTAGGAAAGAAGAGAAGGGAAGTGAGAAGAACTTTGAGAGGGTGGGAGAGAATGAGAGAAGAACAAAGTGGAAATAACTTGACTCGAAGATAGATAGAACATGATGGATGGATATGACCAGAAGCGTTATTAGAGCACTTATTGTACAATGGACAGAGTGAGGAGCATTTTACTACTTTGGAAAGTGGGAGACCTTAGATTATCTTGTAGACCTCAACCCCTTAATGTGGATTATGGAGGTGGCTTTCTCCTAGCTTATACACTGGTTTAATGCTGCTCTGCTCTGAATTTCAATGGCTCAATACAACAAACGCTCTGTTTTTGTTTTTTCTATTTCTGCTGCGTTATTTTCATGGTCATCTTTTGGTTGAATCCAGAGCTACCTTTAGGATAATTAATTCATGGGAGCAGGTGGTGTTCTAGGAAGGAGGAGGTAGGAGACAAAGGAGAAGGTAAGGGTAGAATCATCAGTAGAATGGGTTATTGTAAAATGATATAACAAGGGTAAAAGAGTCCCTCTCTTTTTTCTTAGAGTCTACAATATTTACAGCATTACTTTTTGGGTGGAGGTTATCCTAAAATGAGGTAGGTACATTCTATTAGGCCATTTAAAAAGAGTGGTACATGGAATTACCCTTGTTACCTTTGTTTTATTTAAGATGGAAGCACAGACTTCATGTGATCCTTGATTGGAGCAAATCTATAGCCCATAGTTGGCTTCTAGTTATTTCAGAAAGGATTCTACTTAATTTGGTGTTTATTACTTGTGTCTCAAATAGGTTTACCCATAGCCCATCCGTCGTGGGTGTCCATTCTGGTATATTATTATAAGTGGAATTCTCTATTTGCTTCGTTCTCTGTTCTTTCATCCATCTTTTTTTTTTGGTAACCAAATAGTTCATTCATAAGGAGCATAGGAAGTGGCCAAGCAAACTCTAATAACCACTCATTGGAATCCGACCAATCTTTCGGGCTCTCAACCGAAAGGGCCTTCCAGGCTAGGATGTCAGCTATTACATCAGCTTTCCTAGGAACATAAGAAATCTGAAAATCTATAAAATTTTCAGCTAAAGTGCGGATATCTTCAATCAAGGGCTTCACTGAAGAGGGAGAACCTGTGCTTTGGCTTTTAATAGCTTCACTAACTGTTGGTTGTCCGTTTCCACTTGCACATAATTGATGCAATCCGCTAAACAATAAAGCAACCCTTCTCGGAGCTCAAGGGTCTCAACTTCCAAAACCGAAGAGAAGTGAGATGAGATGGACCATGCAAGTTTCGGTTTCCCTTCCCAATCTCTCACCATAAACCCAAGTCCACCTTTCCCCATCTTTTCTTTCCACAAAGCATCTACATTTAGTTATGGAAAAAGGTTGAGTCGTGGGCGCCCAAGCGCAGCCCCTATTATCAAGTGAGTTTGGTACCCCTGCACCCACATATTGAGTCTTTCTTCCATGTTGCCGAAACTCCTCATGAGCCTTCGTAGCCTCAACAATCACCTCTCTTGCTGTCCACCTTTTTTCCCCTTTGGTTCGGTCAATTTCTCGCTCTCCACAAGGTCCATGCCATGAAGGAAATAAAGTTGTAAGACTTTTCACTTTCTTTTCTAACATCTTTCCAACCTATAATCCACTCGGCCATACTATTTGGATTTGTTGAGGTACTTCTCCAAGATAAAGGGGTGCAAAATCATACTTGTCTTGAAAAGTTGCATCAAAATAAAATGTGTGTGACATCTTCTCTCGTTCCTCACATTCACCACAAGTGTCATCCTCCTTAATACCTCTACTATTCAAGCCTACCATGGTAGCAAGGCTTTCATTGCATGCTCTCCATAGAAAGGAGCTAATTTTGGGCAAGGTGGGCATCTCCATATAGCATTGCAATCTTTGGGCTGCATCTCCTCCCATCCATGAGACTTAGATGATGTGGCTTACACATCTTCTCTTCATATTGGAGTCTTTCTTGGAGCCTATGTACACTTTTCACCGAGAATGTACCATCGTTACTTTTCCCCCATATAATTTCATCTTCCTTTGGGAAAAGAGATAAGTAAATGAACAATATTGTTTTGGCCTCTTCCTTTATGAACCATTTTTTGACCACCTCTTCTTTCCAAGTTCTAGTTTCTTTCTGTATGAGTTCCTCCACCATATTCATAGTACACCCGGAGGGCTTTGGTGAAGTAATTCATAGCCTCAACAATCACCATATTCTTTCATCCATCTACTTGATGGGGAGATTTAAAAACATGGAAGTATTCAATAAGCAGTATATCTCTCAGACTGGGAAGTTAGATGGTTCTTCAGCTAGATAGCATCCTCATCTAGGAAGATTTTATTTTTCGATCGAGAATATAAATGAATGTGGAATATCCTGATCAAATACCTTCAAGAGAAACCGGCCTACACTACTTAGTTGTGAGATTGTTCTATTTGGTATAGAAGCACTTTCTAATATGGCTGGTATGAAGCGTGTTGGATCGGCAGTGTGTGTGGATTTTTTTTTTTTTTTTTTTACTTTTTTTGGGGGGTATGGTTAAGATAAATTCATTTTTCAGATTGAGTCCTGAGTTTGTTACAGCAGGAAAACGCATAAACGGTGAAGGGTAATCCAGCATACACAAGACACAGATTAAGAACCCCACGGGCTAAGAAGTCAGCTTCAGGATGTTCACTTTTCCAAATGAAAGAGTACGAGATGCGGAACTTTTATAATAGAGAACAGCATTGACAAAAATCGGTTCTTCAAGATTTGCAGGATGACTCCAAAACAGTTTAATATGTTGCTGATGTGGTGGTGTCCGTGGTTTCGAGAGTTGGATGGTCGTCACCTGATCTTCAGGGATGGTGGTGTCTCTAATTCTGAGAGTCAGATGGTCGTCAACTGACCTACATGAAATCTCAGCGGTGCAAAAAACACTTCGTGTCAAAGACAAACTGGTTTTCTTTTCTCTTAAGTTGGTTGTATGTGTACAAGGTTTTTTGAGTGTCAAATATTTAATGAAAACTAGATGGTGACCATCCAACGCTGGGCACCAACACGTCAGTGGCCCCTAGCCTAGCAAAATCCGTTTAGGATATCCAATGGTTTACTCATAATTGAAGTTATTACATAGGGGTGTAAGTTTACCCCCCCAACCCCCCCCCCCAAAAAAAAAAACCCTAGGGTCCAAGTTTGGCCTTTTCCCGCTTGAGCCCAAATAGTTCTTGGGCTCAAAATTGTGGCCTAAAAGTATGTTAAGGCAAAATATTTTGGCCTTGAATCGAGGCCAAGGTGGGCCTAGTGATTACTATTTGTCCCACCCAATCTTTCCTTGATTTTTTTTGCTTTGATTTTGCCATGATTTTGGCCTAGGTTTTAACCCAGAGTTTAACCATGGATTTGATCCAAGTCCTGATTTTGACCTTAAGTCATTCTGATTCCATGAGTTTACTTCTTTTTATATTATAGATAAATGGTTTAAATTGAACAATATGTTAGATCGTGAATTTTATCGATTATATATATAATTCAAAATTGATCAGAGACTAAGAATAGGACCAATCAATGGTAAGGATATAGACGATGCCAATTGGAGATAAAGATTGGGCCAAGGCTAATTAGGGATAGTGATAGAGTCAACCTTTTTCAATGCAGCCCAATCAGGAACAATTAGAGCCAGAATGGGATTGGCTTGGCTTTGCCAATCATGATTCTAGGTTAGAAACAAGAATCTCAAGCCTTGACTCAAGATCAGGGTAGGAATGCACTTAGCTAAAAGCATTTAGGGCTGAGATTGAGTTTTGAAAAATCCGGCCCAATACGTCTTTGTTGCAGCCCTTTCTTGAAGTTATTATTTTTGAACTACATAACTAGAGATGGAAAATCAAGATTTTAGTCTCTACTTAACCGTGAGATCTCCGCCTCGACCGGTATTTAGTAATTTATCATGATCCACCATACGTGGCATATTTTAGGTTGTCAACTTTGTATAGAATATCTTCTTGCATAGAATGAATAGGCTCCTTATCTCCCATGTGTGCTGATATGGGCTTTAGCTAATAAAACTTAGAAAGAACCCAGAATGTTGAAACCTGTGTAAATTTTTCTACCCAAGAGAAAAAAGACTAAAGAGTTATCATATCGATTTGACATTGTTGAGTATGGCTTATGCTTCTCATTGTGTTGTCGACGGACATGGAGTCCCACTCTCCGGTGAGCGGGTGAGGGTGTGCGAACAGCGCTTCCATAGCCTGTAGAGGGTCCATGTTTCAGTGGGCCTTAGAGTTTCTTTACAGTTTGGGCTTGAACCCATGAATAGCTATGGCTTAGGGTTGATAAGCACTTATATATATATTCTCTTGTAATAGAACATTGAATATAGTGAAAAACCTAATACTGGACGTAGGCTCACATTGAAGGTAAACCAGGATAAAATTCGTGTCTCTTTCTTCCTTGTTTTCTATTCAATTGTGTGTGATTGATCGCTCTAATCCTAACAGACATTTTGCAATCAAATCATCAAAAAAAACGTATAATGTTATTTATCAAATAGATGGATGGGATTTAGAGGCCCAAGGCTAAAGCCTAAGTAAAAACAGCAAATCCTCATGCTGGTGGGCAAGGCGTCAAGCATGACCTGATCCACCCAATATAAATATGTGGGTTTGACATAGTAGGACTAGGAAATGTTTATCCATCAATAATCATAATAATAAGTGGATATGAACAGTTCCACCAAAAACAAAAGTGGGATATGAACAATTAATTTAACTTGTTTCAATAAAGAGTATGGTGGTGGGTGGAGTTGGAACTTGTCTTTGTCAACTCTTGCCTTCTCTTTATGGGCAGTGGGCTGTAATGTGTGGTTAGATCAAATCGATGATTATTTATTTCAGAAAATGACCCGTGTGTGATACTGTGATGTCTAGAGTCTTTTGACTCGTTGAACTACCATATTCATAAGTTATAACCTGAACCATTACTTGAAAATTGAAATGAAATAGCCGAGTTGTTAAGACTTAAGACTAGGAAGACCTGCAAGCTTTTCAAATGTCAATATAGACAGAAATAAAAACAGTTCTATAAGAAATCGTATGATCTCCTACTAGTCATGTCACCTCCTGATCATTTAGATTGAGTTTCAGAGTCTTAAATGCCACAAATTGGCTTTTGGGTTAATGGGGGAGAAAAGAATTATCAGAATAGACCTAACAAACGTACATTCCAAAATAGGCATTCTGCATTCACCTCCATTAAGGTGTTGGTTCAGATTTCAGGTGGGTTTACATAAAAAAGCACACTAAGCGTGAAGCTTTACCCATATGATTCCATCACTCCCCCCAAGATCTTTTAATCATCGAAATCTGACGTAAGAAATTTGGAATTTAACAAGAAGAAGAAGAAGAATTCAAGTCAGGGTGAAATGCAGTTCACCCTTAAGTCCAAGGTGTTGACCAAAAAACATTTGAAGCGATTCGATAAATTTAGAGTCTCTACGATGAAGAGATGGATCTGAATTCATTCGTCACCTTGTCCTTTTGCCTACGCAAACCTGTGCTTCTGAGATCTGATGCCTTGTTTAACAAGCAAGAAGAAAGCAAAGAAAAGGTAAGAAGCAGCAAATATACACCTTCCCAATACAAGCAAATCAATCTTAAATATACACTTCAATGCTTTGGCCTTGGAAGTGTTGAAGAAGGATGTGTCGTCACTCCATTGTCAGCTCTCTCACTCACTGATCACCAGTCATCCCCCATTTTGGAAGAAAGAGGGGAACACCAAACCATGCATGAATAAATAAGGGATGTGTAGGTTATGAAGATTTAGGAATGAAGAGACAGAATGTAAGTTACAGAAGAGAGATGACGTAGAAAAGTTATGAAGCTTGGAGATCTGTTGTTGCTAG
The DNA here is from genome assembly GCF_041222555.1 of Hakea prostrata. Taxonomy (NCBI): domain Eukaryota; kingdom Viridiplantae; phylum Streptophyta; class Magnoliopsida; order Proteales; family Proteaceae; genus Hakea; species Hakea prostrata. Next base: position 45,703,577 of record NC_142609.1, on the reverse strand, counting down.
GAGCCCCAGCTACTCTACCAACCCATGCAAGTTAATAAAGAATCCTCTCCATCCAAGCCTCTCATCTGTCTTTCTGTTTGCACTGTAAGATGGGCTACGTGTGGACAAGGAAGACGACAACAGACTGATTTTGTCAGTCTTTCCATCCAACGGTTGAAATTTTACCCGTCTATGCACCGCCTTTCCGACGGTCACACGAATAAGACGGAGGACAATGCGAGACAGAGAATTAAATAAATAATTCTGATATAGGGTAATAAATGAAAAGGGATGTGCACTACTGCTGCTACTGTTCCATTGGATTCAATACCTGATCATGGGAGGGAGAGGGTAATTAGACAAAGTAGTAGCTAAGGCAGGAAGAGCAGAATCAAGGACCCTGAAGACCAGAAAACAAAGAGTGACACTGTAGTAGTCATCGTATCATTACGTCATTGTCTGATACATGTACTACTGAAACTGTATTTGCAGTGGAACTGAGAAAAACACTTAATATGGCAAAATTTCACTGTTAGCGAGGTTACTGTTAACACGCCAAAGATTTTTCCTCTTAGTGCAAATTCAATGCAATCGTTGACAAACCAAATGAGCCCATCGAATTCCCATCCAAGAGTAGTCTCACAGGGTTTCTTTGATCAGTCTCTCATTCCCATCTACAATAGTTTTGGTTATCAACAGCAGAACAAGCAGAAACTCTAGTTAGGACTTCTGTGTTGTGTGAAGCTTTCAAGTTTGAAATAAAGAAACCTTTCTGTTTCCAACATTTCATTTCTGTGTTGTGCTTGGGAGCAGTGCCGCTCTCAGCAGCACATGGTCTAGATGCATTTTGGGGTCCAGAGCAAATTTAGACCATTGAATGAACACTTGACTCAATGGTTCAGATTTGCTCTAGACTCCAAAATGCATCTGGGCCTTTGACTGCTAGGAGCAGTATTGCTCCCAAGTAAAATCACACACTTGGTCATTCTGACCTGTCACATTATACATTTCACTCTAGATGATGGTGCATGGCTCATGTCTCCAGCATCTCTTACCCATCTTGACCTCAACGCTCAGATGTGTGTTTTTGTTTCTTTGGAACTGAAGTTTCGGGTCCACTTAAGTGCACCTCAACTACATTCTGAGGGGGTTAGCTTTATATATAGAGGACACTATTATATATACGAGCATACGAAAGGACTCTTCGCCCCCGACTCTAACGAGATTTGAACTCTTAACCTTATATTGTGAGACATTGATCTTATACTGATACATGGACCAATTGTATACGTATTTATATTTGCCTAGCATAGTGATTGTGTTGGAGCCCTGGCCCAAGCCCAAATTATATTCCTTGACTATCCCAAAAGAATCTTGTGGATTTTCATCCCCCATCCATGCTCAAAGGAGAAGCTTCAGAATTTATATTAAACAACGAATATCATCTTTGCTTCTTCTGCTCCCATGCACAGCATACACACCCAGCACAGTCAGAATCTCCTTTTTTTTGGGGTCAAAACACAGTCAGAATCACTTGATCTATTTGGTCGAGACAGGAAATGACTGTTGGATGAGAAACTAAAAGAGTGAGAAATTATAGAAATTAATAAAAGGCAAGAACTGTCTCTACACTACAGTTTCCTCTGGTGACTGCTATAATACCATTTGCAGTAGAAGCGACTGCATACTTCAATCAAAGCACAAGTTTGTTTGTTTTTCTCAAAAGAAACAAAAGATAATCGAATGAGGCTGAACTAGTTGTTTTCATCCAGTTCCTTCACAAACCCTTGTGTACTTCTCCTAACCATTCGTGCTTTCCAGTTGGTCTTGTTGTGTTTGATACTTTGATGGTGGTGCATGGTTTTGACCGAATCAGTGCCTTTGTACTGCTAGCAAGTTAGATAAGTGAAAAAGAAGAATTATTCTCCAGAGGGTGAGGAACGGAACAAAATCCTGTCTCTCTCTTAAAATGAGGTATTATTCTCCTAAGGGGAAGGAACTAAACAAAATGATTGAACTGGATGACTTGAAATTTGGGTTGATTCTTTAGTCTCTGTTTATTTTCATGAGAATAATTGTTGAATGTTGTGACTTGAATTTTTATACCAGGACTTCAAAAATGGGTTCGTACTGACATATTTTGATGAGCAACATGGGTTAACCATTTTGTCTAGTTAAAATCTATAAATATATACCCTATGCTCTCGAATTAGGTTAATGCGAGCTTTGGAATTTTTGCGTGGTTGAGAGATTTCCATTACTTCTTTTATGTCCATGAATGTATGACATTGTATTGGTGTATAATCACGTTGGTCTCGATGTCTTATATTTTGTTGCTTACATGTCTTTATGGGTTGATGTCAAAAAAAATTTAAGAGATTGCAAGCCTCAAAATGGGAGGAATCAGCCTCCCTCATATATTATTTTTTTCTATTCATTATTTTATATTAAAAGATATTAAATAATCTAATCATCACCTTATTCTCCATTGAAAATGAATCACCCCTTATCTGCATTTTCACCAAATCAAGCATCGCAGGTTGAGATCTGTATCTGTAATTCCAAATGGTCTGTAGTTCTTGAATTAAAATTTTCAATTGCCATTGGTTATCTGTTAACTACCTACCCCCCTCTTTTATGTTTTTCTTTTGGGTGCTGAGCTCTGTAACAGAGACCAAGAACAGCAATAGGATCTGACAACGGTCCATTAGTTTCCTATTATGTCTGGGTTGGATGACCTGAATACATAAATATATATATATATATATATATATATATATTTTTTGGAAAACGTGCTGCTTTTGTGGTTTTATTGCTTCTGTGTTCCTCAAAAAGCAAAAGGCATTGCTTGAGTAAAACGGAAACAAAGGTGACTCATTGTTGTCCCACTTGGATACTTTGTCTCTTTGTTTTAACTTTGACCGTTAATATAAAACCCAATAGAAGCCTTTCAAAGATAGATCAGCACAGAATAAACTATGATGCCAATCCAGAAGTTGAGTTTAAAAATGGGTAAACCTTGGTTTTGAATATAGATAAGCTCATCAACCCTTATCTCAAATCTAACTACTCATGGTCGGTTGATGAATCTAAGTTACATTTATGAATCCAAAGCTCATTTATTATTGTTGTTCTTAAATAAGTTTCCTTGGATATCTACAAATGGTATCTTCTGAATCAAAGTAGTGTTTTATGAAAAGAAAAAGTGAGATGATTCATTCAAACGATGCTGGTTGATGATCTGAATTGGGCAATCATAAACTAGAACAGAACTGAGAGGGAAAAGAATAACTGTTGGATTGAGTGATAATCAGGAAAATATTGGTGTTCATTGGAAGTCAAGTCGGTGGAAGGTGGATCTGGGTATTGTTAGTTTTTGACTTTTAAGCTTATTAAAGTGAGAATATCTGATGCTCTGCAAAAAGAATATATATTTGCAAGAAGGAGAGAGAGAGAGAGAGAGAGACGAGCGTGCCATGCATTCTCAGTTTCCCAAGCAACTAAGGAAGACCTCCTTAGGTCACATCGATCAAAGCTCATGTACACATTTCCATGGGTAAAAGTAAAACCATTTCTTCAAATCAATCCAAAACCCAGTTCATATGAATATGAATATATGATTCACTTAGGCTCAGGTCTGATATTGATTCAGTTTTTTTTTTTGAATCAGATAAAAGAGATTATTTGATCTTAATAGGGAAATAATTCCAACCCATGCTTTTATATATACAAGGTCCTTGATGGATCCTTCTTGAGTTTCTCTGTACTTCACAATCAATCCTAGAACAAGCCTGTTACTTTTCTCATAATTTGCAATCAATAATCCTAATAGCATGAAAGTTTGGAAGTATCATTACACATGACTGTTCTTAGCCATGCTTGGATTGTTCAACCCAATTTGGTTCCAAAACTTGATCTTTTAAGAAATTATACCAAATTAAAGTAACCCAAAAGATATGTATGTTCATAATTATGGAAATAAAAGTTTGGGTGTAAAAAGTTAAGACACTATCATTTCTTAGCTACATTTAACTGCAAGAGAATGAAAAGAAAGAAAAACCCTAATGTCAAAGTCTGATCAAGGAGACCAGATGGGACAACCCAGTCTTAAATCAAGGTAGACATTTAGAAACAGAGGCCATTAGTAGGAACAGAGAGAGAAACAGAGGCAGGAGTAGGAGACCTTGACAGTGCCGGCAGTCACAAAGATAGAAGACAGAGAGCTCTGGTTTGCTGGAGGGATGAGAGATTCTTTTCTTTTCTTCTCTTTGATATTAACGAAAAACAGAGTTAGAGATTCCATTAAAAGAATTTTCGAACAAAGTTCAAGAACAGAAGACAGAAGAGAAGAGATTGTGATTTGTGAAGGTAAGAGAATCTCTTTGATATGCTTAGAGCCGGCTATTGACTTAGGTGTTGTCCCTTGCAAAGGAAGGGAAGGTACATGAAAGGAGATTTAAAAATAATGATTATAGAAAACAGAAAGTTTTCTTATGTTTGATAATTATGATTAGAGTAAACCACATTAATAAGAAAATAAAGAGAAAATCTTCTTAAGGGCCCAAAAATTTTGTGGGTCCAATAGGTCACTACATGATAAGAGCGTGAGAAGAAAACCCACGCTCAATTGATGGCATGAGATCTTTTTTCCATTTGATTTTCATAAATAGTGAAATTTAAAATCATTATGAATTTATTCAATCAATTAATAAAATTTGAAATAATAACCATAGAAAGTCATCTTCACAAAGGTTATATAATAAATATTTGAACTACCTGAACATGCATGAAAACTTCAATATTTAATAATGCATACCTAATTTTTCATTTATAAGATTTAAATTTCAAGTAAAAATGACACCTAATAAGAAATTTATTTTAAAAGATAGATGGATAATATAAAGATACCCTATCATCAAGTAACTGACGAATCTAAACAAGGACATAGTAATTGTAGTTTTTTTTTAAATTACAAATTCCTTCATAAATAAAAGACCCACAAGCCAAGATATAAGAGAGTGGAATGGATTTTCATTTTAAATAGAAATATTCTCGACCACCCCTCGGAAGATATAGTCAAGATGTGCGGAAACGGGTCTAGACGAACCTTCTAGAAAAAACCCTCTAGCTATCTTATTTTAAAAGTAAAAAAAATGAGAGAGAAAAGATAGGTTAGGTAGACTACAGAAGGGCCTCTAGACTGTAGAGGCTAGGGATTCTAGAGGTTATGATAGAGAAATTTTGTTTTTGGAGATAATAACTCTCCTTTCCAAGTTTAATGAAAATGGAGATGGACTATAGGAAGGACATTTATAGTCAAGTCACCTCTAATAATCTTTAGTTAAAGAAAGAAAAAGTGCTCCTTGTGGGCCAATTGTATCCTCTCTCTCTCCATATTTCTGTGCCAAAGGAGGGAAGAGATCTTCCATGAATCATAATATATTAAGTATTGAGTGTAGCTGGGATTTCATTAATTAGTCTTTTTTTATTGAATGCATTGGAAGATTAAAAACTCATAATGAGAGAGAACCCAGCTCTTCTTTCTTGATTCCCACCACCCAGCTGTAAAAAGGGAGAAAACAAAAGCAATACAGAGTTTCTAGTTTCCATTTTTTGATTTTCTTTATCCACCCCCAAGATTCTATACCCCACAAGGGGCCACCACTCTGGTTTTAATAAAGAGACAATTAAATGGTGAAAGCAAGATAAAATTTTAAATCCTTTGATATAAATGTCTTCTTCTACTTAAACCCATAAAACCCCAGAAACCCTACAGTGAACACAACCAATACCCATTTCCCAAGTGGCTCCCTTGGTGGCCCCCTTCTCTTGTTTTAAGATTTCCAAGCAGAAAACTGCTTTTTGACTGATAAACCACAAGAACCCCACCAGAAAACCCCACAGGCAGACAAGTCTAAAACTAACCACACACAAGACACATTTACCAGTAATCCCTCTTTTGTTCTCTTCCCCACTTGAAAGTGAATCTAGCAGCACCGACTCTTCTTTTTAGTATCACCTCACAACCACCCTGCCATGCCTGTAACTCTCTATTCCTTACAGTGCTTTCCCCACTCATCCCTGTCTACTAACACCAGAAAATTAACATAATAAACAAAACTAGCTTTTTTCAGTAAAATCATTAGCAGTTGCAGAAGTATGCAGAGCCAACAACAAAGACATCACATGCCAAACAGCTTCAGATCCTTATATAATGATATAACAAACTTCAAATTTCTTTCCATTCTTCTCTTTCTTTTTATTTCATTCTTTCTTTTGTGTTACATCACTGCCACCATGAATGTTCTGCATCACAAATTTTTTTTCTCTCTCTGGACCCAAAAATCATAATTACAACTGAACAACCCCCGTCCCTAACTCCTTACAATATGATTATTTTGACTATTTTCTAGTTTCATCTTCTTACAAAAAGAATAATCTCATCCTCATCCAATGATTAACCAAAAAAATTTATATAAAATAAAAATAGTTCACTAGCACAACCTAGCTTGACTCTTTCACCATGTTACTTTGGGCAAGTTTATCCTGCAAGGAAACCAGCAAGATATCATTTTAGTTGAAATCTCTTGAATTATTTGAGCCTTTGAGGGACTTCAAAAAATTTCCAGAGCATCAGGTAAAAACAACCTTACCTTATAAGTGCACATCTTCAAAGATCCAAAAGTAATTGTTATCACCCAAGCTTTTGCTAACTAGATTGCACCGATGAGAACAGCATTGACTGCCTTTGTTTGGGGTGATTATCGCCAAAACCACAAATATATACATCTGTTGAAATAAATCAAAAGTAATGGATACATGGATAAGTAACTGAGCTCACATATTTCATGAGTTAGGTTACATGCATTAATCATAAGGAAAGAAAGAAAATGACCAACCTTTTTTGGCTTGTGGGGGACGGAAATGTCTCCGTCACCCCTTAAATACATGGGTGACCATCCTTTGAGATAGCCTGCAGGGACCAGAAAACAGATGAGAACAAGCAAGATACCCACTGAACAGAGCTTTCAAGTAAAGGAGGATGTAAATTACAACAATGCTTTCAGGTTATATGCAGGCACTATTCTATTGGAGCTGCTGACTTTGTTGCTAAAAGACACCATTCGGTGTGAACTGAGATTCCTATATGGATGCAGGTTCAGGATTTAAAAGTTGATTTGGGCCACATTGTATAACCACAATGTCACGTCCTTGGCGTGGTTACTAGCTTACTACTTTGCCTATTGAGATCATTGCCCCAAACAACAAAAATGATAAAACAAAAATTTACCAATTCAAGGTAAATTGGTCAAGTAATCACCTAATTGAGAGAAGTTCCATGTTTGGACTTCAAAAGGATTGATGAGCTCTTTAGCTGAATCCAATGATTCCATGAAAATCCGGCTATACAACATAATAAACAGACCAATTAAGGGGAGGAACACTCAAGAAGTCAAGACTTGATTGGAGTATTTCCCATGTTTAAATACTTTACCTTGAGAAGAAAAAAAGAATAATTAGTGCCTTCAATACTTCAAATATTGTCTGAGTGCATAGAAGGGGGACAATCTCTTGCGCAAAACTGTCTATTTTCTCCATAGACAAATCCATGACTCCCTATTGACAATAGAAGAGAAAAGTTAGTGATTAAAATAGAAGTAACAATATATAGAGGCAGAAAGGTAATGCTGCACAAGAGAAAGAGAGAATATACTTGTATGTGGGTCTTTATTTGTTCCTTGAGCTTTCAGAAGAAACTAAGTTCAGTGTATCCATGTGAGTATGGTAACAGCTCTTCTACCTCAATTCTGGAACTAGAACAACTCATGTTTCTCTTAAAACGGTTACGGCTGATGGATTCAACTTCAGCTGAGAAAATGCTGTAAACTGGTCTATGATCTGAGAATCTAGACTCCCCACGAACATATGACAATTGATGAAGGCCCCTTCCATACCACAAGATGCGATCACACCTTCACACCCAAAAAAGAAAAGGCTAATCAAGTTCCTGAATATGTTTGAAAGAACATTCAAATTCTAGTCTTCTATGGGGTGCCTTGTTTGCAATATATTCTACGGTGGTTTTACCATGCAGGTGTTCTTCGCTTCTCTTTAGGATGCATGTCATCTCCGGCATATCTGTCTGAATTGTTTGAATATTTGTATGTGGGGGGAAAATATATCCGCCCCTCATTCCATCCATCAAATACGCGACCTCGTCTCTGTTCTATACGAAGCTGCAAAGACAATGTGTCAGATTAACTAATTGTCCTATTTTCTCAAAGAAATTCAGAAACAGGGAAGAGTACATCAAGCAAGGATAAGTATCATGCCTGATCATTTTCTAGCAATGCCCTCCAGTTGTGCATCTCCACAAGTGCCTTTGCAGAACGATAATTAAGAGCAATTCGATAATTCAAATCCCCAAGCCATATAATTCGACTGCATGGAGGGGCATCAGTTAGAAAGCTGAAAGTCTTAGCAAAACTTGAATAATTTACTTCTTAATTATACACCTCAAAGCAAGCATAATCTAATGCTTCGAGGAAAGAGAGAAAAAGAAATACCAATTTACAGAAAAGGAGTCAGGGAAGTGGCTTTATAGATTGGTGAATAAGAGTCTTACTCATGATCAAGGATTGTTTCGGGTGATTTCTCATCCCCTACTCTTTGAACACGGGGAAACCTTGTCTTCTTCAGGATCTCCATAACATCTGAATTTCTTCTTAGTTCATCACCTTCTTTCTGTCCAGAGGTTAGATGACTACAGACGAAGCAGAAGCTAGTCTGGTGTACCGACATGCTAATTGATATTGAGCCCTGGAAAACCCAAAAGTGAATAATCCATTTTGCTTTGTTCTAGGAAATCACTTATTGTACTTTCAGAAATACTACCCAAGGGATGTAAAAGCAAGACAAAGTAATGGTCTGATTAATGAAAGCAGTGTACCTTGTTTCCAAGATAACCCATCAATCCCCTGCCCACGCATGAAACTTTCATATTCCGCACATCATCCCTCAGGTCGCTCTTCACCCAGATTGTGAGAAATATCCCAACCATTTGCTTACTTGCAACAAGGCAGTATTTTGACTGCCCATATGGTCTCTCTCTGTCCTCCATGGATGCGGATACCCCATAGGACATTGGTGAGAAGATGGCCCCTGGGGAATCCACAGTACCATTCTCATCATCAGATGAACCCCATCTGGAATTGGGATCATAATCACTTGGCCTGTGACCAAAAATAACCCGATCACACACACTGAATCGTCGATCAAGCCGGGGTTGCAGGGTTGACATGTCATAGTCCATTCTCATGCTTCGACTTGTCTGGAATGATCTTCGGGGTAAGAAAGAAGAGGCCTTCTGTCTTGTTGAGCCTTCAAAATCAGCAGTGCATTCTACAATTGGATCAGGGATTGGAGAAGGAGTATGATAACCAGTGCTGCCACTAGTGCCAGGAATATTGTTAAGGGTTCTTCGGATGAGAGCCAGCCACTTCTTCGCAGGTCCATTGTCTTCTGCGCCTAAAACATTCCCAGCATTCAACGGAACAATTTCTTGAAATCTGGAGAATGGGATCACAACAGCTTCCATTAATCACGTTGCAGGCAAAAATCGTGAAGGAGAATAAATTATTAGCAGGACATACCCAAGAACGTAAATATCAGCAGGAAGTGAAGTGTGGAGCCAATCTTCAAGGTTCAAGTAACCAGGCGGCGATTTTCCACCCACATTCCATGTAGCAACAAAGATCCTACTCCCCCATGAAGAGAAAAACCATAAATTCAATTCGTCCAGAAATAAATCAAAAAAATAAACATTGTATGAAATGAAACATACTTGTAGTTCTGTACATCTGTAACCTCAGTAGTATCAACATCAATATTCCCTCGACGGAACCGATCAGAGCTTCTGTTCACTCTCTCTGTTCAACCAAAGGGTAGGGAAGGAGAAATTAATCAAATTTTAGTACTTATACGAGTTCAAAGATTCATAAAAATTTCAAAGACAGGTAGTTAATCCAATACAGAACCTGTTCTGCTTTTCTTGATCGTGTATGCCTCCCTCTCTGAGAAGCTGTTCCTGGGTTCTTCGTCAACGCCTGAAATTAGAGAGCAATGAAATTGGGAACTTTGTCTCAAAAATAATACTAATTTTTCTTATTGGTATTTAGACCAAGACTCCTAGCGTTGAAACCCTAACTTTATTTTGTAAGAAGATACAATAATGTTCAAACAACAGAAACCAACTCAGGAAAAATTCCTGAAGGTGACTGAGAATCTGATTTTTGAGAAATAATAATCCAGCACCCACCTCCGTAAACAAGATCATCAGCATGAAAGTCTTCAGCTTTACTCTTGATATTGAACCATTTCCTCACCAGAGTCTTGGACCATGAGAGCTTCATTGGAAAGAGAAAAGAAAAAGAGAATCAGGAAACTACAAATATTTAAGAAAGACAGGAAAAGAAGGCAGAAATGCAGTAGCAGAAGAAGAGTACAAAGTAAAGCAGAAGAGACACTAGTTGCATTCTCTAGATACCTTGCTTTTCTTCGAGTTTCCATCTCTCATTGTTTCACTAATTCTTCATACAGCTTTGTACTCCTGTAATTTCTGTCTCTTAAGTATTCTCAGTTGTGTTTATACTGAACCCAGAAACAAGTTCATCAACAACCACCCTCAGTGCTTATATCTAGAACATGAGAGCAGAACATACGGACATGAACAGAATGGGCTAGAAGGTGCTTATGGAGTGAAATAGCTGCTAACAGTAAGACCAATAAAACCCAAAAACAACAACAAAAAATTGAAGTGATTGGTCAAGAATTAGAGGATAGGAACCCCAATTTATGGGTTCGCTTCCAAAGAGAGTTGAGGATCGAAGTAAAGAACCAAACTATATGTTTTTCTTGGATCTCTGGTTTTACCAGTCAAACAAGCTCACTACCTTAGGAGAAGAACGGTAACAAAGACAGAAACTAAAAATGGGCAGTTTTCTAGCTCAGTTTAACACAAAAAAGAACCAAAGAAAGAATACAAAGGAGAAGAGAAGGTCCCAAATTCATAACAGAAAGAACAGGACAACACTGTAACGCGTGGAAGTGGGAAGGAGATTCTGATTTGTGAATGTAAAACAAGACAATGCAGCAGACATAAAGAAAAGAGAGAGAGACAGAGAGAGGCCTTCTCTCTTCAAAACCTCGTTCTTGGTCCAGCAAAGTATCGAATTTGAAGAGAATAAAGTGCAACAAGCTCGGTCTCGAGGCTTTTTACACAAATCCAAGACCATGCCAGCATGGTCAGTCATTGGATATATCGGTCACTCCCCAACATAGAACTGCCCGAAAGCTGCCCGCCCATTGTAAGCTTTGTCTCTGATTCTCTCTGCACCACCCCTGCCCGCGGTTAGCAAAGTTAAAGGTCATGTAAGCCCCTGGCTGTACACCCTCTTCCCTTCCCTCCCATTTTTGGTCTTCTGTGAGAAAAAGTAGTTAAAGAAGAAAAAAAGATAAAGGTTATGTATGTAGAAGAGTTTGTTCTTTCTTGCCCTTTCTTTATTCCTTTTTAATTCTCTGTTTTAGGCGTATAAGACCCATTTTTGATTTGCAGAGAATGTTTGAAAGGGAATTTTTTGTAGGCTGAGAGAAGAATCTGTGTTGTCTCAAACAATTTTCTTGGGTATTACTTTAGAGCTAGTATAGGTTCTCAAAACCTTCAAAATTTACCTTTGTGGAGAAATGTGTAAGCTTGCTCCTCTCCATGGTTCAAAATAGTTCTAGATTGCAGAAATGGGGGGAACTTGTTAGGTGATTTTGGGGTTCTATTTTCACCCAATCTAGATTCATGTCTACAGAAACTCTGGGAAATTGTCCCAACTTGTTGCTTTTGGGGTATTTAGTACATTTAACTCTTAAGAACTACAGACATTTTGTCCCCATGGTTTAAGGGAGTTCCTCATTCTGGAGGATCCTGTTGGGCCTTCCCTAGTTCTACACCCTAACAAGCTCAGGTATTCCACTCACTCTCACCCTACTCTCAGACTTTCTTCTGGGAGGTTGTGTAACCATTTGCTCCCCTCTCACCCAACCCTAGCCCTCCAAAATGCATAATTGTTTTCTTATCTTGGAAGAACAAAGGAAGACCTTGGTTGTAGTTCTCTTAATTTTGAAATCTCCCCTTGACTAGATCTTAGCACACATGCCCCAAGTGGGAGACTGTGTCAACCACCTCTTTATTTTCATATTTCTAGAGCTTGAAGCAATCAATTTAGGGTATCAGTTTGATGTGATTAACTATTAAATTATGCAACTGACGGCAGCACACATCCAAACATGGCCCCATGCACTAGCCCTAGTTTTAGGGGCAACTAGACTCTTATTCTTCTCCCCCAACCCACTCAGTCTAAATTGTCTCTCCGTCAGGGGAACACATACGGTTTCTTTGACTCTTCTCTACCATTCAATAAGGGTGAGTTTCATATAAGACCCACTAAGAATCTCTTTTCTGAATTTTTTTAATTATTATTTAGACGTAAACCCTAAATCTATTGTGTAGTAAAAAGCGTTAAAAAAACAGTATGTGATCTCCCGATGCAAAAGACTCCCCCACGGCGGCTCAAATTATTAGCTGCTCCTTTCATCAATGTCCTCAGAGCATCTTCTTTTGTACCATACCACTAAGACCCCTAACCCTAGTGAAGCTTCCACTAGCTTTGGATAGCCAACTGGGTCCCTTAATCCTAGGTGAGCTGTCTCCCCTGTCAAATCTATTATTTGATATTTCTAAGGAGTGGACTTCTATATTTACATTCTCTATCAGTCTTAGTCATTAAGGCTATCAAATGTAATCAGCCTAGAACCAATAAGTTGTATAAAGGTAGTAGTAGATGAAAATTGCTTCTTTAATTCAATTCTGGTATCATATGTTTCATTAAGATCAAAAAGTGAAAGAACTTGTATAAACTATTGAATAAAGAGCAATGGGCCCTTATATATAGCAAGAGAGAAGACCCTACATTGAAATCTTTATTACCCTTACATACCACTGTCAACAAATGGGATCTTAAAGGGACACCATATACTTTGGATTCAAAGAGGCAATCATCAATTTATGATTCCATTTTATCTTATACGAATGACTTCTATCCTTATCTCCTGTTCAATGTATTTATGACCGTTGGATTTAATTTTGATCATCCAAATTAAATTGACATTTGAGATTTTATGTAAGTGCAAAAGTTAACAAGAGACACATGTCAGCAACAGCAAGACAATGAATATTATCAACCAGACATATTTCTTGATTAAATTATTCAATTCTTTTACCTTAAGAAACATGCAAAGCATGATAGGTCTTTGTCTCATCAAAAAATTGCTTTCTTGATCATTAATATAAGCTATCTCAGTACCAAGAACTCAAGTATATATGCTTTAATATAAGTTATCTCAGTGTCTTGTAGTTGAAAATAGGGTTGTTGGTAGTAGTCGTAGGAGCAGCAACAGCTGATGATGATGACAATGAAGATCCTAATCCAAGGTCACATCTTACATCTACACAAAATATGGCCCACATACAGGGTTCAACAAGTCTATCAAATGAGAAGGATTACAATCCGACGATCAGGAGTGACAAACTTAATTCAGCTTAATTTTATTGAGTGGTTTTTATCATATAACAGCAGAGATATCATCAAAGGGTTGCTTAGTAGGTAACGACTGGCACCTCTTAGTGAAAAAGTTGTGGGTTCAACATATCTTGTAGTATATAATATAGTCTCTATCTCCTAATATAATAAGAGTGTGTATCATCTCCCCTGACTGGAAGCACTCTGTGTTCTCCCAACGCCTTACAACCATAAATTATGTAGGACCCACAAATAAAAATTAATAAAATATAAAAAAAACCATTATCTTAATCGTGTGGGCGAGTGTAGTTTGTGGTCAACAGCCGTCGGGAGAGACGTTCGGGATCTAATATAAAGCCATCACTTCGAAAAAGAAAAAATAGTGGGGGTGTATAATTACCAGACTACCCTCGTTCCAATCAAACGGGAAATCATGAGTCACGAGGCAGTCAAAGGGTAGGTGATCTTTGATTCGTACTTTGGGGCAAAGTATATCTCTAGGGCCCCGGGTCCTGGGGAGGTATGTTTTATGTTTTCTTTTGCTTTTTCAGCTTTGAACCCCTCTCTCTCTCTCTTGTTTAAGCGGCCGTTTCCTGCTCACTTAGCTTTTTCTCTCTCTCTCTCCTTGTTTTTGCTTTTCTTTTATTTCTTCCTTACCTGCTCGATATTTTAGGTTTCTGTTTGGGTTTCTTAAGCTACAGAACTGAGATGGGTTTTCTTCTAATGGCATGATTATGATGATATCCTGAGAAATTTATAGACTCTGAGCTAGAATACCTCTAGCATCTTTAGTTGTGTTCCTTCACTGTAGCTTTTGACTTAAGTAGATTAAGCTGATCCTTCAAATGGGATGGGATCTTGTTCTTGTCTTATTCTTGGATGTCCAAGAAACTCTAAAGAACAAACTGTGTAAATTTCCCTAGAATCCACAATGAAATGGATTCATTCCAACAGGGTAGATCCAAACTCTACTGGGCAAGATCTGAACTGGGCTTTCCAGTCCTATAAGCTACTTGAGATGGGATTTTCAGGACCACAATTAGGCTTTAGCTGAAGTTCTGAGTTGGAGCATAAGCCTAAATTTATATAATTAACAAATTATGACATCTCTTATGCTCTGTCAGAATAGAAGGTCTGACCTTTCCTCACTTTTCTTCAAAATATAAAACCGGAGCTCACCTCTAACAACAACAACAAGAAGTATTGTTCCAAGTAAATGGGTTTAGCTACATAGATTATTGTCTTGCAATCAATTTTGTTTGAGGTCATGCTAAATGCAAGGCCTGAACTATGCATATCATTTCTCATCAATTCTCTTAAGGTTATATTAGGTCTAGCTCTTCTAGTTCTTTCAATTTGAATTATATCACTTCTCCATGTATTAGCATTTATAGGTCTCCTTGAACATGGCTGTGCGACTTGAAACGACTTTTTCAAAGTTTACTTTTTAGTGTTTGACAAAATAAATCAAGGGTGAAACTCTAATAGACCCCTATGAGTGAAATATGGACCTCTACCCTGGAAAGTAAGAGATCTAGACTCTCTTAAGCATTCCTGTAGAACGGTAAATAATATTTCCTCCAAAAAAAAAGATTAAACCAAGGTTAGGCTCTACTTGTTCCTTGGCTCAGAAAATGCAAGAAAATACATAACATACTATTTTGAGAATTTGAGTGTCATGAGCTTAAATTGGACTTGCTTCTATATATTTGGTGGAATCCTTTCAAATAGTACCATTAAGGCTGAGCCCACCTTATATTAATGAAGTTTGTCCCTAATCCATCCCCATAAAAGAAATGAAAAGGACATGGCACGGCTAGAAATATTTAAGAAGCAAGTTACCAGAAAAAGAAAATAAGAAGACATGATCATAGATAATAGAGAAACCCACATAGACACATAGTAAGCAAGTGGGTTAAGTGCATGTACCTGTTGTAACTGCCTCTCGATGATGTTAACAAGCATTTCCATCTGGCAACAAAAAAAAGAGATACCATTCATGGCTTGCAATGATCTTTATGTTTTCAGTTGTCATAGTCTTCTTCCCAAATAATTGATCTCCTTATTCCATTAATTTCTTTGATTCCTCTTTGCACTCTTGTTAGCCATCCATTAATGGGCGCCCCTTAGCATGTTGCTATCAAATCATCACCATTCTGCCGCCTTCATCTTCTTATCTTTCCATCTTTTTGTCATGGCCCTCTTGTTGCAGGTTACTGTTTAAGCCCACCTCATTAATGGTCAACTTTAATATCACTTTATGTGAATATTTGATCAGTTCATTTTTCTTCTTTAATATAATTAGAGATGTTGTAAGTTGTCTAAGTTCTCTTCAAAAAAGTTCAAAAAAGTCCATATCACAAACGTAAGTTCAACTATAAGGTCTGCCTGTGTTAGTCAGGGCTTATCTATGTCAAGCCTTATATGAGTGTGTATGAATGGAAGTACAGAGACAGGTTGGGTGGAGAAGATCTCTACTCGATTGAAAGTGAGAGGTCAAGAATTCGAATCTTCAAGGCCTATAATCCTGTATAAATAAGCTCTCTTAAGAAGATTAGTGGAAGTGTTCCTAAACCGACCCAGAAATCTTAATGGAAGTGTTCCTAAACTGACCCAGAAACCTCAGTTACCTGCAAAGAATATCTGTAGGGCTTGAACCGGATTTAGTAATGGGTTTATAAAATCTCAAATTCTCAATTGACTACTTATTCCCTTTTTTGTAAGAAAACTAAAATATGGATCAAGCGGATTCACTCTGATTTACCCTTCTCCAGTTCTCCTAAATTCTGAAAAACCAAGGAGAACCCAGAAGTCCTCGCTCTTTTGGAGTTAGATTGCCCTACACATACAATTGAGTGTAAGTCTTTCGTTCTCTCTTAGTCCCTATTTTAGGGTTTGTAATAAACAAATTCGAACACTTCATAAGGTTTTAGTTAGCTTGAAAACTGTCACTTTTTGTTCAGCCTGTGAAATGGGTGATGCATGTTAAAACAGCGAAAGAAATTTGGGACAGGATTTTGAGTTCTTCCTGGTATTTGATCTCAACTCTTTTCGAGATCTGATTACTTGGGTATTTTTATATGTTGTTTATTTGATGCAGGATATATTCCTTTTGAAGCCATGGAGAGGACAATGTCATGCAACAACCAAGTGGATGTTTTATCCTCCGACTCTGATTCAGAGTCTGCTAATGGGAATGACAAAGAAGATTCATTCGAAGGTATTTGAGCTGTTGGTTTGTTGAGTAATACTGGTTGATTAAATTTCTTTATGTTCTATCTAAACAAAATGAATCTACTTTCCTGCTTCTGTTTTAATTTATATTTATTCAGCTTCTAACTGCTCTGCATTTCAATAGAACAGATTATGTAGTTAGATAATATGGAATTTACTTCATTTTTACTTTGTCTTCTGAAATGATCCTGACTTGCCAATTTTGAAAAATATCAGTAGCTCTGTTAATTGTCTAAAACCTGCACACTACTGAAAAAATTTAGTAATTGTTAGTCTGTCAAACTGTATTCTACTACTGAACTCTTACCGCATTTCTGCCAAATGGATTTCTCAATGCCTACCGGAAAGGAAAGAATAGATCTCCTCCCAGATGGCCTACAGGTTGAAGAAACACAGTAATTTTCTTTCATCAGCTTTTCAACTTTCTTTGTCATTTCAACACAAATCAGTGATCTACAAACAGGGTCTTAAAAATTTAGATATATTTTTCCTGTAAACCTTGTTGGTTGGATTTGAGAGTCCTGCTTTCCCTCTATGTTTATGCCTGATTTAGTTGCCTAACAGTTTTCCATATACAAGGAAAGACCCTTCTAAACAACCCGTTCTAATAGGAAAGTCTTATATCCTGAAATTTATTCATCAAGTTGATGATAGAATCCAGGGGTGTTCAACTGGACATTATGCACTTGTTACACAACAACTCCTAAGAGGAAGGGCCAAGCGCCGAGGGGGGGGACAAGGGGTAGGAGAAATGGAAGCTTGGGCTCTAGAAGGAGTTGGTCTTGCTCATATTTTAAAAGAAATGCTAATAACTAAATCTGATCATATTAGAGCAGAGAGCTTTTAAATGAGTAAATTGGGCACTAGAATTTTATTTTATTTTATTTTTTTTTTTTTTTTTTTTTTTTTTTTTTTTTTTGGGGGGGGAGGGGGACTCAACTGTTAACCCCTGGTGGCAAAATTTTGATAAGCTTCTTGTTGGTGGAGGAATGATGGTGCATATTAGTTGATGAATAGAGTTGAGGTCTTCATCTGTAGAGCAGTTTGTACATGCTCCCAAACCTATAGTGCATGAACGATTGACCTTTCCCCACCCCAGGCTGGGGTGACAGGAGGATGAGATTCGCTCTCTGGGTATTAGGCGCAGGAAAAGCCATCATTCGAGGAGCACCGGATCAAGGATCACCAGTAGAGTCAGTCCCAGTAATGGATCGTCAGGATTATGAGACACTGAACCAGACAGAGAATGGCCTTGAGCGGACACCTGAACAAGGACTAGTGAATGTGATGGTCTACCTGTCTGCTTGAGTGGTTTGCTTCTGTTTACAATTACAGGTTCAGCCTCAGCTGCTCTTTGTTCCCGTCAGTATAGGGTGGATGAACCTTAGCATTGATTGTGTCACAATCTTGCCTATCAGATGGACAATGGATTCAGAAAACCATCCTTGACCATCATCCTTCTCTTCCTGGGTGGAATTTATGTCTCCTTACCCTTTCTTCAAATGAACTATTACTAATTGGAAGTGATACGAAACCAGATAACCTAGGGAATTTCAATAATCAATTTGGTACTCAGACCAAAACATATCTCTTACCAAAAATTTGTTGTTTCTTTTTGCTCAAATAACAATTGAGGCAAAACTGGGGCTTGTCCATCTTTTGAGGTCTCAAAAATAAAATGCAAAAGAAAGTAGAAGAGTTAGGAGTAAGTAACACAAAGTATTTCATGCCTGTAGGTGTGGCCTAATCTTTGAACCTTTTCACCCTTATCTAACTAGTCATGATAAAAAATGCATGATCCCAGTCTCTTGCTGGTTGCTACCCTGTTTTGGAGTGGTGCTAATCAATGAGGTGTGAAGTTGACATATACCAAATTTCCTATGTTTCAAAGTGGGTTTGGTACAATGTTAGATTGTGTTGTCTGCTTGTTCTGCATCTCTTTTAGGTAACCATTTAGTATGTCTCCTGAGCAATTTATCACAAATTTTATATGATCTGCACAATCCCGCATCAAATGTGGTGTCAAGCATGTTCTCTGATGCAGGTGCAACGGTCAGAAGAGCAGAAATGTATCAGGAATATATGAAGCAGATTCAAATTCCTTCACACAGCGCATCACAAATTTCATTTAATTCATGGCAAGGACTAGCAAAATCCATCAAGCAATTATATGGGCAACCCCTGCACTACCTCACCAACATACTTCTTAAACAATGGGACCAGTCCAGGATTGGAACTGATAATGAACATCAACCATTGGATACCATCATTCATTCTTCTAAAGCTGAAGCTACCATCTGGCTCATGGAAGAAATCCACAGGCTTACCACTTCACATCACATTCTTGGAAAACTCTGGCTTTCTGACCCCATGTACCCTGCTTATGTTGATGCAGTCTTTCCAAAGATGTGAAAACTATCTCGAAAACTTACCTGGGTCCGTACCCAATATTAGGAATTGGGTCTCTTAACGCCTTCAGTTTTTCTTCTCAACAGAGTTATTTCACAAAGACTTGCCATGGTAAGGAAGACGGGGGAACAAGTACACTTGGAGAGCATGATACAGAGCATGATACACGGAGGGTTGTATGCTTTTTCGTGAAAATCTAGCGATATTATTAGAACATGTTGCAGAGGCTTTTCTCAGAGCAATTTCTTTGTGCCACTGCTTACAGTTAAATATTTAGCACTTTACCTCTGATGTTCCAGGACACTACTAAGATTTGATTAAATAGGATAATCATACAAACTAATAACAAGGAGTTGGTAGTTTGAAATAATATGCAAACATATCTGTTACAAATACTTGCAAGAGTCATTAACATTTACATTTCATTCTGTGCTTTCCTATCTGCCCTCTTCCCTACTTCTCCTTGAAAGTTAAACCTTGAACAGTAGATCTCTTGTTCAGAACACTAGCTATGCCTCTGACAGTATCTGTAGTTGTTCTGCAACAGCCTCCAATGAGTGAAGCACCAATCTCATGCCATTTACTGACATATGAGACAAAATCTTCATGTGAAACCTGAGTGTCAGTGGACTCCTGCAATGGAAAATATGAGGACTAAGAAGATAAGGCTATTATATATGCTAGAAGGATGTTAGAACCAAACTAAGATTGCATTACAGGTTAATTCAAGAACATCTTTGGCTATGTTAAGCTACTTTTCAAACCCAGTAATTTAACTGTCACCAACTACATGATATTGCATAAAAGCTATGCAAACAACTTGCAAATTGAAAAGCAACACAAAAGAGTAGAATAAAATCCTCATTACCCATTCCTTCTGATCAGCATCATAGGTCTCACCACTGTTTGGATAAACAATTATCGGTTTACTTGTAACCTGCAGGATCAAGTAGGTAAAAGATTAGAATCTAAACTACAGCTCTGGTTCTCGAAGTTCTGTTAGAGGGATATTTGAAAAACATAACTACAGTTGATTGTACCTTTTTAATGGATAGAATGAGTCCATGAATAAATCTAGGTGGGGTGCAGTTAAATCCAACAGCAACAACCTTCTTACATGAATCAGCAATTGAAACACACTCAAGCAAAGAATCTCCACTAGCCACATTGACACCATCTGTGGAAGTAAAAGAAAACCATGCTGGAATATTGATATCTTCTTCCTCAAGAAGCTGAGCATATGCCTGCATCACCAAGTAAACTAAGGTATGGGCCAACCAGAATATCATTTTAGAGCATTCAGTCTCAATTCTCTCACAGCTTCTACATTCCAAGTGAAGCAATGGTTTGGCTCAATAAGTTTGATGTCTCTTATACATACCTGAGCTTCTAGCTTATTTGGAGTTGATTCAAATGCAATTAGATCAGCACCTGAACCAGCCAAGACCTGAACTCTTCTCCTGTGAAAATCCTTGAGAGTTTCTGAAGTAACAGTATCTCCATATTTCCCACTGTAAGGAAAGATAAACCCTCTTGAGCAATCAATTTGCATGAAATGTTCTGAACTGTTTATAAAATTCAAAAACAAATTAACACACCTATACTCAGATCCATCAGCTAAATAAGCCCCATAAGATCCTACAGATGCTGCTATCAAGATTGGACGGCTTCTAAGAATTCTTCCATTTATAGGATCATCAGAAGTAAAATCTTTACATCTTTCATAATAAATATCACGTGCCTCTTGAGCAATTTCAACACTTCTCTCCAGCAAAGCTTCACTTTCTTCTGTTGACAAACCTTTAGCTTGAAAACCTTGAATCGTAGCCTGGATCAACATGCAAAAACCCATATTTCCAAATTCAGCACTACCCTGAGACATGGACTTACAGGTGATATCAAATAACAGAGAGAGAGAACTCCAAGAACCTGGTAAGAGGCTGTGATAATGATATCTGCACCAGATTCAATGTAATCTAGGTGTACCTAAGAAACAGGTTAAGACTAGGACAATCAGCATTAATGACTCTAAGAACTAAAACCAACAAGAAGCAGAGATATGAATTTAGGTGTCATGGCCGATACATATCGGTGTCGGCGGCAATCAACATTGGTAGATTTCAACTGATACATTAAAAGATTTCCTCCCCCCCCCCCTCCTTAATTGTAATGAAGAGATCGGAATTACCTGTCTAATGAGATGAGGGGAAGTTAAGAGACACTTAGCACTCCAGAGAGGATCTGTAAGGTCAGCTTCATGTCTTTCAAGCTCAGTTGCAAGGCCTCCATCTATCACTGCAAAACCTCCATTCTTCTCCAGGAATTCCTTCAGCAACTCAAAGCTTCCTAAACCCATTTCTCCCCAGATCACTTGGAAGTTGGAACAAACACCTGAACCTCCTCGTCTCTCATCAACCTCCATGACACTTAGTTTATATAGACACTGATGACTTGCATCAGAAGGTGACAACCTATTCTCTTGATAAATTTTCCAGCTGACCACCGGCATTCATTGACTTTCCTTAGGAAATAATTAAGGGCCCTCATAAAGAACAAAATTGAATAAAATATGGTCAAGCAACAGAATATAACCTCGTATACCTTGTTTCAGGCTCAATTATCAAAGTGATAAACTTCTTTAATTAATCTATCTCAACTTGATACTAACATGATTAGGAACACTTCTAAATTATTGGATGAAATGAAATTATATATGACAATCTCCTGTACTCGTCATCATCGTTGTCATTTTTATTATGATAATAATAGTTGTAGATTATTAACCAAGTTTCTTAAGCAAATGCCTTTTGTCCGGATCAAGAACCTCATTGTTATATTTGAATGTCCATATCTCAAATATTAAGAGCATTTCAGACCTGAAACCCAACAAGATGGAGATCTGAGAATCAACATAGATAACAATTGCTCAATTAGCCCACATTGATTTAGACTTTTGCTTCATGTTTCCATCACCAAAAGAGTATTTGTCATCTCATTAATACATATTTTTCCATTTTGATGCTTTTCTTTTTACAATGTCTTTCTTTTTCAGTGGGAGAAAAAGAAAGAACCTACAAAGTCATCAATGTTTTCCATTTATTATTTGTTGACCTACTGAAGGGAGGATCTTATAATCTGTACACAATGTGAGTCCATTTGGCAAGCTAGCAACTTGAAATTTCACTAAGGAACCCCTGCATTGCCCTGTTGCTTACTTACCAACACACATAGAAAGATAGACAAACAAAGGAGACTAAGATAGAGACCCCAAGATGAATCAAGGACCACGAGCACTGGCAAAACAAAAACAACCATGACGCTGGTCTTCAGGTATCATGCCTCCTCCCTTACTTGTATCAATGGCTTCTAACAATCTCACCACTTCATCCATGTCTGGGCGTTTTTCTGGATTTGCGTCCCAACATTTTCGCATGATATTCACGAATGAGCTTGGGCAACATCTAGGGATTTCTGGTCGTAAATTCTGTCAAAGAACAAATAAATTTAGGCAAACGTGAATATACCAATTCATTGGAACCAATAGAATATGAGAAACAACAATATGCACTAACCTATAATCGAATTAGTACGAACACAGTTATAGTAGCTAAATTTTGTCACCAACATAAAACACTAAACAACCCAATGAATTTGGAAAAAAGAAAAGAGAAAGTAAAGATATACAACCTGTCGAACAACTGCCGATGAGACTTCAGTAAAACTAAGATCAGCATATGGCATATCACAGCAGTATATTTCCCATAAGCAAATACCAAAGCTATAGACATCACATCTTCTATTGTAAGGTTTGCCATCGAGTACCTATTAAGGAACAATCTGTAAGTTTCTCAAGTAGAAGTAAAATGATTGCAGTTGTTCCAATTTCATCTTGTAAAACAACATTATTTGAAATTACAGGTCATGAGTACCTCTGGAGCCATGTAGCCAAGGGTACCTGTCTCACCCGTCATGTCCCTTGGATTTTGAGCTTCAACACGAGCAACACCAAAATCTGCGATTTTTAGATTTCTTTGAGCATCTAGCAACATATTTTCAGTCTTAACATCTCGGTGTACTATCTTCTTGGAATGTAAATAGTTCAAACTGCAAGACAAACATAAGACAATAGTCCTCATTTAACATAAACTCATTTTGAAAGCTTTATTACTTACAAAAACTGATACCAGCACTCACCCTCTAGAGAGGTCCAAAGCAAGTTGAATCACAATTTTGAAGGCAAGCTTCTTTCGCCTATTTCTTATTAAAAATTGCTTTAATGTGCCTCCTGGCAGATACTCCACAATAACACAACATGCTCTGGAAGGAAGAGAATTACAACCACCATTTGAAGAATCCTTTGAAGGAATCTTAATGTTTGAAGTTCCCATTGAAGCTCCAACAAACTGTAATAAGAAAAATACACATATTATCATTCGAGCATAGAGTATTAACATGTAAAATGCACAAAAGTGACTGCCTGCTCCACATTTTTTAGCGGGAAAAAAAAATTGTCCTCCTAGAAGTTTAGAAAGAAAAGAATATTTCCCTATATCAGGAAACAAAAAGCAACAAGACTTGTGTGGCTAAACCAGTTGAACATAGAAATCGGACATGCTTATAGCTTGCGGAAATATCACCTTTGTAACATTCGGGTGGTCAAGCTTGTGCCACACAGTAACCTCTTGCAGGAATGTTGCCCGAAGACTCGCGATTTCAGCTGTTGTTGCAATATCATCCTCTCCCCAATCCAGTATCTTCACTATAATATATAAGATAAGACCAAGTAATGAGAACCCTAATGCAATTTAAATATGAGCAAGCATTCAAATGTCAATGGATCTCCACTGGATGGCACAGAAGGAGACTCGAAAGGAGTAGACATACATATTTCTCTTTCTTTTCCTTTTTTTTCCAATGTACTGCTTCATGTGGTTCATTTTGGTCAGAAACACAGAACCTGTCACTTGACAGGCCTCCATTACCAACATTATGAGTACACAAAATGCAGCCAACATCTAAATACAAGACAGCATGAACCAAAAGTGTGCTATATAGGTGCTAGGCAAGTCCCTTTTGATTTTTTTCATCATTTAGATCTAGTTGATGTCACTGCTAACTTATATTCATTCTTCCATAAGTTTCAATACCCCAGGATAAGATTCCTTCTAATGGTACTTGCTTGGGTATTGAATTAAGAATAAAAGAATCACAGTGCATTAGCATACAAAACGAAAGATGCAATTCATTCAAAAAAAAAAGATGTCTATGATTTTCATCTCATTAAATGTTTCTCAGGAGTTAGGACAACCCATTATGGAACTGGCCCAAGTTAAAACTGGCTAAAATTAAAATAAAATAACAGTTTTAAACGTATTCTTCTTGCTGGTTCAGACTTTAAAAGGTGTTGGGTGTGCTTTTGGCTACTGTTGTTGGTCTACTTCTTCCCTTCCATTTTGATTTCCTTTATTTTCGGCATTCAACAATAGGTTCCAACTAATACAATCTATATCCACCAAGAGGAGGGGACAATTATACATATATAGAAAATAAAATACATGAAAAGGGGAAATATTAATTTGAAGGCAAAGAATATGTCTGGCATTCTTAATATGAAATTTTTCCACAGCATAAGAAAATATGATGTGCTGTCCATGTAAGTTTTTTTCTTCTTTTTTCCAAAGGAGTTTATTTGGAAAGGGCTCTGGATTCTTGAATTCTGATGCACCTATTTAGAGAAGTTAACACATAACAGAAATTTGAGTATTTGAAATGCAAAAGAAATTACTTCCTGACAAACATATTTTATCGAACAGTGTAGAAAACAAAATGAGCAATACAGAAAGTAAAGTAGTATTCACCCAAGAAAAAAGTAAAGTAGTAACAGAAAGGAAATTCTGATCAAGAAATTAATTGAATATTACCTACAGTAGTCAAATCGTAAAAGCCTGGAATCAGATTATACATGCCTCGATGTTA
Source organism: Hakea prostrata (assembly GCF_041222555.1). Classification (NCBI taxonomy): domain Eukaryota; kingdom Viridiplantae; phylum Streptophyta; class Magnoliopsida; order Proteales; family Proteaceae; genus Hakea; species Hakea prostrata. Next base: position 45,678,351 of record NC_142609.1, on the reverse strand, counting down.
AGTAAAACATTTATGGGGTCAATGGGGAAAAAAAGGAGAACTTTCCTAAACCCAGGGTAAATAGTGAATTCTAGACATGGGTGCCCATGAGTTTGTGTCTTGGGATAAGTATTGAGAACAGTGGAGGGCATTATCAGCTTCAAACAGTATGGGGCAGAGAAGTAGAAGTCCCTTCATGGGTGGCCCAGTGGCAAACCTACCCCACTGGTTGAGGAAAACTCCATCCAAACCCCCCAGCCCCCAAAGAGTAAAACAAAATAAAATAAAAGACAACTTCCAAAAAATAAAAACACCATAAATGCTCAATATGATGACAGCCATGCCACAACTGCAGCATATGGAATGCAACAAGGGGCTGAAAAGCAGTGTTCAACATGCAAAGTGCCGTAAAGTTATCTATTGCAGCTGCCACTAAGGTAACAGGAAAATTAAAGAAAGTCAAATATAAGTTCATTCAAGGGGGAAACATATTAAACTTGGAATTATTGATAAGATTGATATTGTGCAAGCTTCACCAATAACTTATATTTTCCATTGGAGATTGCTTTTATATTTTTGACAAAGTGAGAATATTGCACATCTAAAATAACGTTTAGAAACTTAAGATGCCAAAAACACCTTATATCGAAATATCATAAGACACTATAAGGATATTTTGTACTTCTTGCTACAGGTGGAAGCATGATATACAACATCCTGACGACCAAACTGCACTCCTAGACCATATAACTACTATTCTACTAATGATCTACCATCCCCATCATATCGATCTCTTCTTGGTAGTACAAGATAAAAGGAAGGGATTACTAGAAATGGAGCCACAATAAAGGAAGACAGAGAATTGCAAGAATGACAGAAGGGAGAAATTAGGTGACAGGGAGAGAGGAAAAGAACAGGTTAGAGTGAAGCAACACCCCCAATTTAAACTAATTCTCAAGGTGTCGCTTTGGTTATCTTCACCCCCTCAGATGCCTTGGCGCCTTGTCGCCGTGACAACTATGACTCAAACCGTGCAGATTTGGAGGTAGGGTTTCAGATATGGGATGATTTGGGGAGAGAGGATTCCAGTGGGATGTGGGACTCTGTTTGAACCAGATTAGAGTTGGATCTGATGTATGAAATTAAGTTCTTAAAAATTAGGGCAGTTGAGAAAAGTTAGGAATAACTGGTCAATGGGGTTTTAATGAGATTTAGGAGCTGGGCTTTGGATAAAGTGTAGGGACTATGATGAAGTTGCTATCTACCAAAACAGAAGAAATCCTAATTGGTAGACTGAGGGTAATTAGGAGTTGCAGGTTTTAAGATTATGAAGGAAGCTAGGGTTTAACAGATATGATGCAACTGCAAATTGGATTGAAGGCTGTAGTACGGAGGGAATGATAGCGTTCAAATGTGAAGGGAATCTAATGGTCGGATAAGGCTGGGAATACCCTGCTTGTATCTTCTAAGGAATTTTGGAGAGGAGTTGCAGGTTTACTGGCAGTTTGATGGACTTCTATAGAGGATCCCAACAAAAAAGAGAAAAGAAAAAACAGAAAACAAAACAAAGGGACAAGAAAGGGGATAAAATTATGATAGAAGACAGATTTCATGTTCAGTCAAAGGGTCTGGATATTCTTCACTAAACTCCAATCTGCAGCTTGGATTTTATATGCCAAGGAGCATGCAGTGTGGATATTACTCACCAAGGTATAGCCTAGATGTTACACACTAGACAAGATCATTCACTGACAGAAAAAGGCAGCAATCACAACTGCACTCAGCAAATTTCATTTTTCTTCTATTCTAGTCTTCTTTTACTCGTCCACAATCGGTATTAATATTTTTATTTTTTTGGTGGGGGAGGGGGGGGAGAGGATTAGGGGTGCCTAGGCCAGTTAGAGTCCAGATCTAAAAATGAATGTAAATTCTAACTAAAATACAACATGTCTTTGCTATTCACGTGACAGTGTGAGTCGTGGGTTCTAATACAATCTGATTAAGTCATGTAACTTTTTAAGTGATCACATGGCCTCTAAGGCAAAAGAGAACTTCCAGAACAGGATTTCATCCAGAAGATGGAAGCAGGGACAAAGAAGAGGGTAAAATGTGCGGGCATGGCAGGAATGCTATAATTCTTAAGCCCATACTTAGAACTCAAAGAAAAGTCACATGAGTCATTACTTTACTACTAAAAGTCCAAAATTATACATTCACATTAAACGCATGACATCTCAGACTATCAAAATTCCATCACAGAGTCTCAAGGCAGACTTAAGAATCAGAGTTTTGTATATCAATTGCACAAAGGAAGCAGTCAACAGGCTACAAATGAATATGGAATTCCTTGATACAAGAATGCAATTGCTAACCGTGATGCTATATTTTTTACTAGCGGCGTAAACACTTCCAATACAGATTAGCATCGTAATAAATCCAACAAAAAGGAAAAAAAGGATGGAAAAAAGGAGCATATAATTCTGGTACCCAGAAATCAAATTCCCCATCTTCTCAAATAGTCCAATTGAACTACATGGAATTTAGATAAAGGGAAGCAAAGAATGATTACCAGCAACATCACGGCCATCATAGGTGCCTCGATAGACAGTTCCATAAGTTCCACGAGCTATAACATAGCTGACATCTAATTTAGACAAATCGATCTCCCACTCATGTACTGGCTTTGGAGACAGATTTTTCTTCGACGACCACACCCTGCTAAGGTGCTTCTCCAGCTGGATATCCAAGCTCTTCAAATCTATCTTATCAGCTCTGAAAAACACATCTTTGCTACTAATACTCCCAACACCCCTTGCTTTCGAACCTAGGCCCCTCTCATGAACCTTGTCCTTCTCAGCTGCCTCAACTCTTCCATCTTCATCCGAGGTCCTCAAATCCATTGTTACGAATCCGAACTGAAATACAAGAAAAATGCAAAAGAAAAAGAAAAGGAAAAATCACAATTACCAGAGAACAAAGGAGAAAAACGAAGGAACCTTTAGCAACTGCAATCAAATTGACGAAATCCAGTCCAATTACTAACAGTCATTCATCCTAGGACGACCCCATTGAAAGAAAACTTTTAATGGAAAAAAAATTTCTTTGTTACCAACACCCAACAAAGCTAATGCCCGAATCAGTGAATTAAAGATATTGCTTTTTCAACCCTTTTCAATAGATTCTAAGTAAGAACCTTCAATTCACAAACTCAAGCGTCCAGCTATTTAAACCAGAAGAAAAAGAACCCCAGTATCCAAATCCCAGTTCAGCTTTGATTCTCTCAAATACTGAAAAAGCAACCGCAAGCAGAAAGACCAAAGAAGCAGGGGGGAAAAAGTAAAGGGATTCAAAACGATGAATCTCAAAACACGTCAATTCTGATTATCAATCAGAATATCGACCAAGGGCCCAAAATGAATCCTTTTGAACACTGACAAATAAGAAACAAGAACCACCAACCCCTGGGGAAAAAAAAACGAAAAACTTGACCTTTTGCAGCCTCAAACCCTGACTTCCACTCACCACCAGCTCCGTATATTTTTAACTTTGAAAGACAAAAATCAAAGGAGGGAGTTTTCGTCCACCATGAGTGAATGGACGAAAAGAACTTCAGAAAAATGACCCAATCCAACCACTACACAGTAAAACCCAAGGACGCAAAGAAGGAAAAAATCGAAAACAAACTGAAAACTTTTGAAATTTCCAAACCCGGCTTCAGTCAAACCCAGAAAATTGATCTCCGAAAACCAAATACTTTTGATACATCAAACACCGAGAAAATCAGAAAGCAAGAGAAACTCTTTAAGAGGAGAAAGAAAACTATATAGATAGATATAGGGAGAAACTGACTGATGATTAAACCTTGTGCGTGACAGTAGCGAGATCAAAGATGAAATCCCCGAAGCCATGACATCAGATTTGACATCATCAGCTCAATCGATTGTTACCCGTTGTTGCTGATGCTAAAAGGAAGGGAAAACCGCCACAGGAACGAAAGGGGAAGTGGACAAAGGACGGGAACGAGGATAATAAGGAGGTGATGGAGCGGAGACCCTCCATAACGAGCGGAAAAAAAGCGCGGGGTTCGCCTAAAATAAAATCTTTGACTGCTTCAAATCTCCAACCCAATTCACTTCCTTTTTTTGGGCATAAACCCAATTCACATAAGAGATGGAAGTTAGAACAGAAACTTCGAACTATGCCTTTTTTATAATGGGTGGATAAGTTTTTTAATTGAGAAACAGCATACGTAAACATATGATCTACCCAGGAACAAAAAAGAGATGATAGATCCAGATCACTCCACCCAAACTACCCATCCTCACATCCCCCACTTTTGTGTAGTTTGGGTGGAAAGGATCTCCACGCGAGATGACATGCCCCAAGTCCATGTTTCGTGTTTCTTATATTGCTATAATGGGCTCAATATTTTGTGGGTGTGTTCACATCTTCAAGCATTATAGCATATTAACCAACTTGAGACAATCTAGCTCAAAGAAAGCTATGCCAACCCCTTCTCTTTTTTGGGTCAACCCCTTTTCTAATATTCTACAACATTGCTAGTCTCACTGCCTGGACTTCGGCCATTAGGGACGAAGACGAAGACGTTGCACTGGGCTCTAAAATAGACAACAAAGGGGCACATCTACTATCTCTTATTATAAAGTCGAAGCTCACTTAAACTGTCATTGTCATATGCAGCGTCACAATAAATCTCATGGGTGAATCTTGGTGGGGGAGTGCAATATTGTTCAATTGTGGATACACTGGTCATGGGTTTACTTGAACGATTGTCATTCTAGGCCTCCAAATATTCTATTGTAACTCATGATGCAACCTGGCCTACTTTTAGGTTTTGTATATGTTAAATTGTTCTCTTTGCATTATATCCAAGTTCTAACTCCATTAGTCCATCCCATCTAAAATTACATCACAACTACGACTATTTGGAGACCGTGAGCTCTTTAAAACTATTATGAAGGTAACATTCATTTTTTACCAAAAAAAATAGATAATAATAATAATAATTAATACCAACTTAGCTCCCCCTTCAAAAAAAAAAACAATTTTTTAAGGGAGATTTTCTCATTAATATATGCATTTTTTTTGGGATGTAAGAAGACTAGATTGGGTTGGACTTTTCAAAACCTTAATCTTGACCTTATGTACCCTAGCCTAGTTCTTATTCTACTAGGGTGGGCTGGCCTAGGTTGAATACTTAAGAGCTTGATATTGACCTTTATTCTTAATCACAAGTGAATAAAACAATACTTCTATAAAATAATACATAATTTCATATTATTGTCATGGTTTTACCAAAAATAACCTACAAAGTGGTAATTCGGTTGCGTCAAATTGGGGCCAAACCTTGTCAAATACTCAACCCTGACTTGACCTCATTCTAATTAGGCTATCTTGACCTAGCTTGATTCACCCCTTGTAGCCAAAATTTTGAGCCCAAATCATATTAAGGATGAGGATGGACCAGTTGTTTTTTTTTTCTTCGGTACAAAGGTGCTTTCTATATATGGGGATAGGGATATTACATATGCTGTCGGTAGGAGTTGAACCCATGACTTCTCCATTGAGAATGGACCAGTGTTGGTTCAAACCATCAGGCCAAATGGTTGAAGATTCGTATGATGTTACCACAGCTTGAAAAAAAGTGGGTCTTGTTCAGTATGATGGCCAATCGCCGATCCACATTAGTTTGTTTGGAGTTGTTGATTTTCTTTTTTTCTTTATAGAGTTGTTGACTTTATGACAAATACTTCTATGGCCTTAGACTTTTCCACATAGAATTATCCTAATTGGTTAACACATTATTTTTTTATTAATTAATATATCATTTAATCTTGCTCTAAGTTTTTCCTCTCCAATTGATTACATCTCTTTTTCTTTCCTTATTTGGCTGTCTCTCTACTGCACCACTTTAGGAAAAAAATTCTCTTTGGTATATAAAATATAGGCAACGCAGAGCTATTCTAGTGGTGAAACCAACACCTCTTAGTGAAAAGGTCATTGGTTCAACGTTTGTTGAGACATATTAGTATCCCTATCCCCCGACTTAAGAGATATGCATAGTTGAACGAACCTTAGTTAAAAAAATTAAAAAAAAAAAACAACAAAATTTGCAAATCCCTTAGGTGTATAAAACATGATTTTTACATAGATTTTGTATTGAATGTTTTCTCTTTAGAAGAATTTTTTTACCTTCCTAAAAACATTATTTGATTAAATTCTCTAAGCAAACTGTCATGAATGTTGGAAAATTATTGTCTACAATAAATAGAGGTGGGATATGCCACCAAGTTCTTTAGGGGAAAGCGTTTTTGCTCCACAAGCCAAATAGTCAGCATAAGTATTCGAAGAGTAAGGGACTGATGATGGTGATGGTGACTGGGCGACACTTGGTGGAACAACGGTTGGGTTTGCGGGTTTTAATTCCTGAGTCTTAGGTGGGGCAATCTTTATTTTCATGAATCTGTCCCATTGCGTGATCTTCCTTGAGTCATGCTTTCTATTCTCAACTGCATTATTCTTACTAAATGCATTGTTTTGATTGTATCACACCATGTATCATTTGAAAACCCAATAAATATCTGGCATTTGATTCAAACCTCATTTCAAATGGAGGAATTACAATAATATTTCAAAATAAATATATCTCGGCAACAAGACTTCCTATATCCACTTTTCTTTCACGAGTATATTTATACACTTGTTCACAATCATGGTTATAAACTTAAAAGCCAAAAAAAATCTAAGAACTCAGTATCTGCACAGAATGTGGTTGTTCATTTAGTTCTGCAATGGCCTGCTAGAAATCCAAATGTATGACCAACTTTGTAACCCACATACTTTGTGCTAGCAAGAGACCATCAAGTGGAACTTCAATTTCTAAATGAGGGGTGGATAAACCTCGGATAGACTTGCATTGGGCTGCTATAAAAACTGCCTGACTGGTCCCATGACACACTGCCTCACCTCCTTTGTCTTCTACCTTGTTCCAAGTACCATTGGTATACAAAAGTTAAGTGCCCTCATCTACTACATCCAAGTGACTAGGTGTAGCAACAAGAGCATTCATTTCGATGTAAATGCTATGCAATTGTCAAATAGATGAAGCCTGGTAAGAGCAAAAATTCAAAATGTGCATCACTGATAGAGGATGTCCTGTAAACAAAGTCTCATTTCGTGCCTTCCAAATGCACCAACAAAGAGTGTTCCAGATTATGTCAACATGATGTAGATCATTGAAATCATAGATCCTAGAATGAACTAAATGGCCAACGCAAAGTTGTTATATTGGTGAAACCAACACCTCTTAGTGAATAGGTCATAGGTTCGACTATTGGTGAGGCATATTAATATCCCCATCCACTGGCTTAAAAAATCCACTTTGTAAAATAAAAAAAACAAAAAAAAAAACCCTAAATGAATCCAATTAAACAAATAATTTTCCATCAAATCTGAAGTATCAATCCCATGAGGTGAAAGACGCCAACATTCTTTAGCATATGTACAATGAAACAAAGCATGAACAAATGTTTAATCATGAAAATCACAGAGCAAACAAATTGGGGAAGAAGCACTATTTCTAAAAAAATAAAGTGTCCATCAAAGACAAAGTTTCATGAGAAGCCTTTCACGACAAATTTTAAATTTCTAGTAAAGTTGGAATATTCCAAATGGTCCTCGAATAGGGAGATACGTAGGATGAAAATGCAATATTACCTTGGCAATCAGCTATGGAAATGCACAAATAACATGTTGATTTTATTGTGAAATTTACTTGCCTTGATTACCCGTTGATACTTATCGTATTATCAATGTTCTAATTACCGTGGAATTTATTTGTCTTGATTACCATTGTCTTGGTACGGTATGGTTTGGTACGGTAAAACGGTTTGAATACTCAATTGATACCCTTATTTCCATTCCTCCACACCTTCTCTCTCCCTATAATCTTGCCTCTTGGGCAGTGAACCCCTAGTTGTTATGGTTGATCATAATAACCAAAGAAAAGAAAAGAAGTCAAACGGAAAAGTTTAATTTAATTATTTTTGGCAAAAGGAAAATGCTAACCCTAATTAGAAAAATGCTAACCCTAATTGGAAAAATGCTCGCCGAGGTAAATTTGACACGAGAAAAACGCCGAAAATGTTACTCTGTTTGTCTAACTGACTTCTTCTATTTAAAAAGTAAAATAAAATAAAAAAGCGCTCGCCGACTTAGTTCCCGCGAAAAAACATTTTAAACGTTTTAGACCATCTGTTTGACCGACTTCTCGTATTCTATTTACTCGAAAGAAACAAAAAAAGCACGCTCATTTCTTATATTTATAGTTCACCGAAAGGTGCATTTCTTGATATTCGTCAGCGGAGGTGTTGAGGTTGGTGCAGAGAATTCGAATCGTGGGTTTCGGTTAACATGAGTTACAGAGGAACACGGGAAGGATGAATGCTTCCTCTTCTGATACCGATGCTTGTAGGGAGAGAGATCAAGCTACCTATAGGATCGGTCCGTGGGTTTCCAACGGCGAGAGCAGCTCTTCAACCACAAGGGTCTGAAACTTCTTTAACAATCTACGACTATGTTAGTTTCAATATAGCGGATTCTGTTTTATAGGATGGAGTTCTCATACTTCGATTGTTCCATTAGTCCCTAAATCCTATGTGGGCACCTCAGGTTGATGATCCATTGGACTCGTTGATTGGAGTAGTATCGAATGTCTCAACTAAAACCCTAACCATTCCCTTGACAATGCCCTGAAATAGGTAATGAAGCGGATGGGTTGGTTTTGCTATATTTCATTTTTTGCGCCTCTTGTTTATCCTGTATGTTGTACTTTTGTATCTTGATTAGTTTCTGCTCTTTTTAGGGTTACAGAGAAGACGAGGGCCTGTATCTGGAGAATGATGCTGATGAACGGCTCTTGATTTGCATTCCTTCACCCAGGCATTGATCTGCACTCTATAGTTGCTAAGGGTCCCAAGGAGGAAGGTAACTAATTATTAGGTTCATTCTTTTTATTTTCAGAAGTTTATGTCTCCTTCCGTTTGGAATTATAATTTGACAGAGTGGTTATCTCATTGTTGAAGTAATTACTGTTTATTAATGGTTTCTTTTACTATCTATTTATTATTGCTTACTTTTTCGTTCATTCCCAGTATGGTGATGATGATGGTGATTTTGTTCTTTTCCTTGCATGAAATAGTATTTTCCCCTATCCTACTGTGCTACTTTGCTTTCTGCTCAACTAAAAGCATTTGAATCTAGAATTGATATGATCTATAAGTGTGAAAGATAATTTGCAAAAAGTGAGGAACAAATGAATCTGAAATCTGAGTAAGTATGATATGCATTGTTTTCTCTTGAATGGTGGATTCTATTTACTAGAGAAGCATCTAAAGATCGTGAATAGCTAAGGAAGGAGGAGACTTTTAAATCTCTCTGTGTTTCAAGAATCCTCTACAAAGGATGTGTAAAGTTGTAGTCTCTAGAGCTAGAATGTTCTCCTCCATTGGATGGAGCAGATGTGTACAAATCATAGCCATTTATAGTAGGTTGGGGTGCATATAAATAATGGTGTTCTCATTTGGGCAGGCGCCTAGCACGTGGGCATTCAAGCATTGGCACTCAAAGCTCTTGTGGATTTAAGTTCCATCATTGGAACTCTTTTTATTTATCTAATTACTTTTCGATTACCTTTAGGAGTTGACTAAGGCTAAGTGCTAGCACGAGTTCTAAGTGCCAATCCTTTTATTTAGAAAATAGGAGGTCGTGACAGTTGCTGTGTCAGCAATTTCAGTTGTAAGGGACCATACTTGTGGGAATGGACATCATGTCTACCTCTTTTGGTCGTGCATAACATGGTTGTGCATGAGAACACCCCTGGAAGGAATGCCAATCTCAACAACAAGAAGCTTTAGAGCAAAGACAAGTCGGTCAATATTGGGTTTCCTATGGAGCTGTGCATAGCTTGGATGGAATTTGCAATTATGGAGCTCAAGGAGTTGCTAGATCTTACAGAGCAACGTTTTGGGAAGAGCTTGTGGTTGGAGGAAGATTTAAAGAATGGTGTGGTGGATGTTAAAAGATATAGTGGTAGGATTATATCAATCAAGTTGAGGATTGATTGGGAGTTTGTGGTATATGTGGGATACCCATGCTTTTAGAGAAATTTTTTGAGCCAATGAAAACGCCTAATGAATTGAATAGAAATGTCATGGTCACAATCTACAAAAATAAAGGTGGCAACAATGTAGGACAGGTCTAACTTGGATTTTTTGTTGGGTAGATATATGGTGGATATCATGGAAAAATTGGGGTTTGCAAGGGATCTCTTATGGTGCTTATTGATTAGACAATGCATCTGATAGCTCCTAAAGAGTGATTATGCATGAGTTATAGAAGATAAGGTTCTCGAATAAGTACTTGGATTAAATTATAAATATGAATGAGAAATTGAGAATGGTTACCAGTGTGAGAACAACGGGATGCAAATATATTAATTTTAAAACTTGATTGGATGTCTCAAAGACTATGCTCTAAGTTGTTAGCCTAGATAAAGAGGTGTTATAGTGGTATATATTTTTGGCTAATAATAATTGTTTTTTAGATTGAATAAAAACATGGATTAACTTTGAGTTGGAAGAATGGAGATTTATAGTGTGTCCAAAAGGTTTGAAGATATGTGAAGCTTGAAGACAAAGTATCTGATGTGTAACTTTTGCTCCATTAGGGCAGATCACGGACTGATGAATACTGCAGAGAGAGTGATTGCTTTACATAGTTTGTTCAATATTAAATTACGATCCTTGGATGGAGAATAAAAGTTTGCAATAAAGTTGGACGGATGAGCGTGTTATCAAAAATATGTGCATGATGATCAAGATGAGTGTGCTATGCATAATAGCACCAAACATCAAAGATATTTTGGAAAGGTTTCAATGTATGATCTTGAAGAAGTCTTAAAAAAAATAAAGATGTGAAGGCTCCAAGTCTAGATTTGGTATGCTATAGAAGTTTTGAATTACTTAGGTGTTTGTGGTATAACCATTCTATTGAATAAAATTTTAGCATATGGAAATTTCCTAATGAATGAATGGATGACCAGTGTCATGGTCCTAATCTTCAAGCATAAAGGTGATACATAAAGGATGCAATAATCATAGAGACATAAAATCAATGAGTCATACAATGAAGTTATGGGATTCTATGACCACAAATAGAGCTGATTGGAAGGCAAGGATCAATGTAGGCAACCTCATTTAATTGGGACAATGCTTGTTGCTGTTGTCTAACAGATTCTTATGTAAAGACTACAAGTGAAGCTATGGAAGTGCTTAAGGAACACACATAGTGGTTCTAGATGTGTGCCTCGCTTAACAAACTCATAACAAGTGTGAGATTAAGTACCTTGAGATAAGGAGCTTAAAAGGAGATAGCTTGAAATCTGTTACTAATGAAGTAGTCAAACGAGGAATGTGGGAGTTTGTGGGTAATATTGATATGATGTGGAAGGAGATGGCTTCTTGTATTTGGAAGGTTGCTAAAGATGCAGAAGGTGAAAGGAAAGGAAAACATCATTCCTCTAGAGAGACTTAGGGGTGGGACAATGAGCTAAAATCTTGGAACAAGTAAATCTATGGAAATGTTTATGTTGCAACGAAGTAAGCTAAATAGAAAGTGGGGAATATCCATCAACTACCTAGTAGTTTAGTGTTGGATGATAGACTGCTGGAGTGAGAGAAGCAAAGGTGAAGGTGTGGGCAGCGCTAGAGGAGGAAAAAGTCTTAAAGTGAAGTCTAGGGAGCAGTAGATAAAAGCTAGAGGTGGAAATAACAGTTTTTTTTGAGGTGATGAACTATAAGCATAATTGTAATCATTCCTTAGAGATCAAGGACATGAAGGAGTGATCTTTTAAAGACTAAAAGGTATGAAAGAGGTGCTAGTTGAGTTTTTCCTACTGTCGGGGTGTATTCAAATAGAAGTGGAGTGGGCATGAATAATAGATAAAGATTTAAGGAATGATGTGGTGGATGTGAAGAGATTACACATCACGATTATAGCGATCAAGCTTGTGTTGGAGAAAGAGATCTTAAATATAATTAGTGCATGTACCCCTTATAGAGGACCTGGGGAATCCACTAAGCTATGTTTTAGAGATATGATGTATTAAGAGAAGCAAAGGTGAAAGTGTGGGTAGCACTACATGAGGAGGAAGAAGTTCTACAATGATTTCTATTGAGTGAAAGTTAATAGTTGGAGACTGGAATAATTGTTTCTCTAAGGTGGTCAAGTACAGGGATAATCTATATCATACCTTAGTGGTTATGGACATAAAGCTGTGATCTATTGTAGACCGCAAGGTTCGAAGGAAGAGGTAGTTGAGTTTTTTCTACCCTACTTGATGTGAATTCTAATGAAATGAAGTGGGCATATCAGTGGATAAAGATCAAATATGATGTGGTGGTTGTAAAAGGTTTGGAGGTCTGATTATTTTCATTGAGCTGATATTGGAGAAAGTGATCATCAATTGTGTTTAGTGTATATGCACATCAATTAAGATTGGATGATAGCCTTGAGTTTTTTATGACATATGGGTGGACTGGTGCAAGAAATTCGCCAATGAGAAAAGATCATCATGGGGGTGATCCAAGTTGACATTAGGAATCAAGTAAAGTGGGCAAATCAGTGCATAAAGATCAAATAATGATGTGGTGGATGTTAAAAGGTTTGGAGGTCAGATTATTTTCATCGAGCTGGTATTAGAGAAAGTGATCATCAATTGTATTAGTGTATATGCACATCAATTAAGATTGTATGAAAGCCTTATGTTTTTTATGACATATGGGTGGATTGGTGCAAGAAATTCGTCAAGGAGAAAATATTATCATTGGGAGTGATTCAAGTTGATATCTGGAATCATCATAGAGGCTACGAAAGCATAGGTGGAGGATATAGTTTTGGGATGAGCAAAGAGTAAGGGATATTGTTTGGACATTCTTGTTGCTTTTGATTTGGTTGTCATTAATACAGTACTTACTACGAAAAGAGAGGAGTATTTAAATGCCTTCAGAGGTGGATATTATAGAACCCGAATACATTTGTTCATCACTATAAATTGTATCATATTGTTATGTAAGAAGTTCAAGGTAATGCCAGCGGAGAGTCTAATTGCACAATGTAGACTAGTCGTCCTTGATGTGTTCATCACTCGGAAAACCCATAGAATGTGTGAGTATACAAGGAGAAGGGGGTGTAGCTTAATAGGAGATTGCTTGGGATCATTCACGAATGAAGTAGTGAAGCAAGGAACATGGGAGTTTAAGGTGAACACTAATAGGATGTGGAATGTGAAGGCTACTTGTATTAGTAAAGTTTTGGGATCATTCACTAATGAAGTAGTGTAGCAAGGAACATGGGAGTTTAAGGTGAACACTAATAGGATGTGGAATGTGAAGGCTACTTGTATTAGTAAAGTTGCTAAGGATGCAAAAGGTGCCATTCCTCTTGAGATGATTGTGGATTGGATGATGAGCTTGTTTCCTGGAATAGATATGACTTCATTAATGATTATGTCGCATTGAAGGGTGCTGAACAACTACTGGGGACTATGTAACATCTTCATAGTAGTTCGCCCTTAGATGATATGCTTTCGGATAAAGTGATGCGAAGTTGAAGGTTTGGGCAACACTATATGGAGCGGTATACTTCTTGGAGGAAATGTTTTCAAATCAGTTTTATAGGTTAGTGATGGTAATGATAGTTTTACAATAAGGTGGTTAATTGTAGGCATAATTGAAATTACACTTTAGAGATTAAAGATTCAATGGGGATGATCTATTGAATACCAGAAGGTATGTTGGATGTGCTAGTTAACTTTTTTCCACCGTACTCGAGGCTAATTCAAATAGAAAGCGTATGGCATTAACAATATACAAAGATTTAAGGAATGATGTGGTGGATGCTAAATGATTTGGTAGTGGGATTCTAACCATTGAGCTTGTGTTGGTGTAGGAGATCGTAAATGGCATGAGTGCATGTAGTATGTACCCCTTATATAGTATTGGGTGAAAACACTAAGCCATGTTTTTGACATGTGATGCATTAAAAGAGGCAAAGGTAAATTGTGGATAGCACTACATAAGGAGGAGAAAGTTTTAACGCGATGTTTAAGGAGTAGAAGTTAAGAATTGGTGACGGGAATAATTGTTTCTCAAATGTGGTCAACTATAGGGATACTCTATGTCATACCTTTTTGGTTATGGACATAGAGGCTTGATCAAATTAAGACCGCAAGGTATAAAGTAGGGGGCAATTGAGTTTTTCCGACCCCTACTTGGGGAGAATTTAAATAAAGTGAAGTGGGCATATTTGATGGATAAAGATCATAATAATGATGTGTTGGATGTTAATAGACTTGGTGGTCAAATTATATCCATCAAGCTTGTATTAGAGAACAAGATTGTAAATTTTTATTAGTGCATGTGCACCTCAATTAAGTTCGGATGAAAGAATAATGTGTTTGGTGATAGATGGATGGACTGGTGCATGAAATTCGTCAAGGAGAAAAGACTTTGATAGGTGGTGATCCAAGTTGATGTCTTGGAAAAAAGCTTGGATTGAGAATGTTATTTTGGGAAGAGCATAGAGTGACAGATTTTTGTTTGGGGATTGCTGTTGCTTATGATTTAGATGTCATTAATGTTTATTTTAAGAATAGTGGAGCATTTATATACCTTGAAAGGTTGACATGTAGAAGCCAAATATGTTATTTCCGTGGAGTACCCAAGGGAGAGCCTAATCTATTAGTATTAGATTGGTCATCTTTGATGTGATCCTCACTCCACAAACTTATAAAAAGTGAGTTAGGTACCCAAGAATAAGGGGGTGGAGCTTAATAGGAGATTGCTTGGAGTCATTTACTAATGAAGTGGTGAAGCAAGGAACGTGGGAGTTTTAAGGCAAAGACTAATATGATGTGGAATGAGATGGCTACTTGGGTAATAAGGTTTTAAGGTGAACACTAATATGATGTGGAATGAGATTGCTACTTGGATAATAAGGTTTCTAAGGTGCAAAAGGTGAATTCAAAAGGAAAACACCGTTCCTCTCTGAGAGGCTTGTGGGTGGGGAATGAGCTTAGTTTCTGGAATTGATGAGTCTTTAGAAATGTTTATCTCGCATCGAAGGATGTCGAATAGTAGTTGGGGACTATTTAGCAACTTCTTTATAGATCCCTTTAGATGATACACTGTTGGATTTAGAGAAGCAAAGTTGAAGGTGTGTGCAACACTATATGGAGAGGAAAAAATCCAAAAGGAGAAGTTCTCGGAGTAGTACTTACATGTTGGAGAATGTAATAATGGTTTTACAATAAGGTGGTGAACTGTAGCCACAATGATATCACACTTTAGAGATTGAGGACAGAAAGGAGTGACCTATTGAAGTCTATAAAATATGAAAGAGGCGCTAGAGTTTTTTCTTCGTTAACTTCTGCTTTTGGTACAGTGGGCATTATCAATGGATAAAGATTTAAAGTACGATATGTTGAATGTTGAAAATTTGGCAGCAGGATTATAGCCATCAAGCTTGTGTTGGAGAATGAGATTGTGGATATAATTTGTGCATGTATCCCTCATATAGCACTTGATGAAAGCTTAAGCTATGTTTTTGAGAATAGATGTATTGAAAGAAGGAAAGGTTAAATTGTAGCCTGCACTATTTGAGGTGGGAGAAGTCCTAAAGTGATGTGTAGGGGATAATTGTTTATTCAAGGTGCTCAACTCTAGTCATAATCGATATCATACTTGAGTGGTTATGGACATAGAGGCATGATTTATTGAAGACTGCAAGGTATGAAGGAGGAGGTAGTTGTTTTTTTTCTACCTTGGTGTGAATATAAATGAAATGGAGTGGGCATATCTGTGGATGATGATCAAATAATGATGTGGTGGACTTGAAAAGATTTAGTGGCTTGTTAATATCTATTAAGAAATGTTTGAGAAAGAGATCATAAGCATTGTTAGTTCATGTGCACCTCAACTTTGATCAAATGAAAGCTCTATGTATTTGGATGGACATGTGCTAAAAATTTGTCAAGGAGAATAGATCATCATACGGGGTGTTCATAGTTGATGTATTAGGAATAATCAATGAGGATAAAAAATAGTATATAGTTTCAGGAAGAGGAAAGAATGAGAAATTGTATTTTTTAGATTGCTGTTGCTTTTGATTTAGTTGTCATTAATGCTTAGTTTGAAAAGGGAGGAGCTTTTAAGAAAGATGGCTTGATAAAGTTGGCCAATAGAACTAGAATCAATGGTCTGCCCTTTGGCCGCAATATCTCTGAGAGCATCAGTGCCAAGTGGTTCCGGGAAGGAGTTGACAAAGATTTGTTTAAGATTCTGTTCATCAAGTCCACCAAGAACAAAAAACTTGGGTAGCATGCACTTGTAGTGTTTTTGGAGGTCTTTTCTTTCCAGAGAACAACATTTCATTTTGAGAAAATCCTTTCCTTGAACATCACGTTCAGCTAAATCTCTAAGAAACTGACTGTATAGGGCATAGATGAACTGAGACAGAGGAAGTTGAGCCCACCGCAATTGTCGGTATGCTCCAAGACCAAGATACCATTCTCTCAAGGTACTAGTAGCACGAGCTAGAAACTTAAAGATAGCTGTGCTATCTGTGGAACTTTCATGTAAGTGTTCTGCTGTAAGCTAAGTATAGAATTCTTGAAATCTAGCAGGCCATTCAGTGACTAGAATATCGTTCAGGATGAAGAAGTGCTTAGGCTCACAGTTGCCAAAGGGAGCATAAACAAGTGTGAATGGTACTTGCGGAGGGGTTGGAGGAATTGGTTCTTCTACCATAGGATCCTCTACATCATCCACAATAGGAGAATTTGGTGTAGAAACATCTGCGTTGGCCCAAAAAAGATGTTACAGAATAGAGGTTTGAGACTCATTCTTAGATTCAGGCTTAGATGAATCAGGGGATACTGGCTTTGTAGAAAGTATTAGGGGTTTTGGAGTTTGAACAAGAGTGGGGAAATGAAGTTAACACATTTGAATTTGTCGGAGGCTCAAGGGATCCACACGAAGGAGGTGTAAATGATTTGGGTGTAGGCTTTCTTTTTGCTAAGCTTCGTTGTTGTTCACATACTTCTAATAATAGGTCTGTGGGAAACTCTCTATCATTAAAAGGACTTGGAAAGCCGGAGACTAGTGGAACTGGAGCTGGAGAGGATTGTTGGGCAAAGTCCTGAAGAAGATCAAAGGAAGGGTAGGAAGGTTTGGGAAGTGGTGGCGGAACATATTGGTACGATATCTGAACCTTCTTGGGCATATACTGAGGACTGTAAAGACAGGAGGGGAGACTGTTGTCTGAAGCTTTCGTAGATGCTGTTGCCTATGCTGAAGTTGAGATTCATAAAACCATTACTCTTTTTCTTTAACCGCCATAGTGGAAGAAACTGCTTGGACACTGAGAGTCATGGCTAACTGCATGAGTTCATTGTGTAAATGTTCAACTTTGCCACGTAAGAAACGGAGATTGACACTGACTTGCATAAGTTGCATGAAGGTATTTTCTTGTTAAGCAACAATCTTTTGCGAGTGTTGATTCTGAACAGGGGCATTTTTTGTTTGCCAGTTCAGAGCTGCTTTAAAAGTAGAATTCTCAATCCTGTGGTCTCTGGGGTCAACGGTGTTGGGAGGAGTAATTTTCCACACATGCTTTTGATGCTGCTCATCTTTAAAGGTGTCAACTGCTGGGAAAGACTTGCTAATAGAGGAGGAACTTCCATGCATCATGAAGGATGGATGATAAGGTGGATGATTTGATGAGGATTCTTTTGGAACTTGGCAACAACCAAGGGGGCATGGTTTATTGGATCCATATTCAATAATAAACTGGTATTTACAGGGTGTATCTCCAAGAGGACCCACATTAGGGCATCCTTGAAAATAGCTAGCCCAAAGGGGATCACAAACTCGGGGGAAGGGGACTTCTTTTTTGGTTTTAGAGAGAGGGCAAAAGCGGCATCTTCTTTCTAAAGGCAATCTTAACAATCGCTGACATAAAAAAACTAGTGTCTTGAAGAAGATTTAAAAGCATAAACAGGAGACCCATTTAGAGAAAAAAAACTTTATTGGCACCCGAGATAGCTGCGGTTGTTGTGGGAAGTTCAAAGGAAGAATCATGAAACCAATTGGCTGAGGGAACCAGATCTAAGGTTCCTGTTTAGAGGCTATGGGTGGGACGACGAGCTTAGTTCCTAGAACATAAAAGCCTTTGGAAATGTTCATCACTTCATCTTGTTTCGAGGGATGCTGAATAGACAAGCCTTTGGAAATGTCCTTGATCATTCCCTAGAGATCAAGGACATGAAGGAGTGATCTTTTGAAGACTAAAAGGTATGAAAGAGGTGCTAGTTGAGTTTTTTCTACTGTTGGGGTGTATTCAAATAGAAGTAGAGTGGGCATGAATATTAGATAAAGATTTAGGGAATGATGTGGTGGATGTGAAGAGATTACACATCAAGATTATAGCAATCAAGCTTGTGTTGGAGAAAGAGATCTTAAATACAATTGGTGCATGTACCCCTTATAGAGGACCTAGGGAATCCACTAAGCTATGTTTTATTGATGTGATGTATTAAGAGAAGCAAAGGTGAGAGTGGGGGTAGCACTACATGAGGAGGAAAAAAATTTTACAATGATTTCTATTATTGGAATAATTGTTTCTCTAAGGTGGTCAAGTACAGGGATAGTCTATATCATACCTTAGTGGTTATGACATAGAGCTGTAATCTATTGTAGACTGCAAGGTACGAAGGGAAAGGTAGTTGAGTTTTTTCTACCCTACTTGATGTGAATTTAAATGAAGTGAAGTGGGCATATCAGTGGATAAAGATCAAATAATGATGTGATGGACGTTAAAAGATTTGGAGGTCAGATTATTTTCATCAAGCATGTATTGGAGAAAGTGATCATCAATTGTATTAGTGTATATGCACATCAATTAAGATTGGATGAAAGCCTTATGTTTTTTATGACATATGGGTGGAATGGTGCAAGAAATTCGTCAAGGAGAAAAGATCATCATTGGGGGTGATCCAAGTTGACGTATCAGGAATCATCATAGAGGCTACAAAAGCATAGATGGAGGATATAGTTTTGGGATGAGCAAAGAGTAAGGGATGTCTATTTGGACATTCTTGTTGCTTTGATTGTCATTAATACTTACTGCGAAAAGAGAGGAGTATTTAATTGCCTTCAAAGGTGGTTATTCCCAAATACATTTGTTCATCACTATAAATTGTATCATATTGTTATGTAAGAAGTTCAAGGTAATGCCAGGGGAGAGTCTAATTGAACAATATAGACTAGTCGTCCTTGATGTGTTCCTCTCTCGGAAAACCCATAGAATGTGCGAGTATCCAAAGAGAAGGGGGTGTAGCTTAATAGGACATTGTTGGGATCTTTCACTGATGATGTAGTGAAGCAAGAAACATAGGAGTTTAAGGTGAATACTAATAGGATGTGGAATGTAAAGGCTACTTGTATTAGTAAAGTTGCTAAGGATGCTAATGGTGCCATTCCTCTTGAGATGATTGTGGATGGGGTGATGAGCTTGTTTCTTGGAATAGATATGACTTCATTAATGTTTATCTCACATTGAAGGATGCTGAACAACTATTGGGGACTATGTAACATCTTCATAGTAGTTCGCCCTTAGATGATATACTTTTTGATTAAGTGAAGCAAAGTTGAAGGTGTGGGCAACACTATATGGAGCGGTATACTTCTTGGAGGAGATGTTTTCAAATCACTTTTTAGGTTAGTTATGGTAATAATAGTTTTACAATAAGGTGGTTAATTTTAGGCATAATTGAAATTACACCTTAGAGGGGATGATCTATTTAATACCAGAAGGCATGTTGGATGTGCTAGTTAACTTTTTTCCACCGTACTCGAGGCTAATTCAAATAGAAATTGTATGGCATTAACAATATACAAAGATTTAAGGAGAGATGTGGTGGATTTTAGATGATTTGGCAGTAGGATTCTAACCATTGAGCTTGTGTTGGTGTAGGAGATCGTAAATGTAATGAGTGCATGTAGTATGTACCCCTTGTGTAGCATTGGATGAAAACAATAAGCTATGTTTTTGACATGTGATGTATTAGAAAAAGCAAAGGTGAAGTGTGGATAGCACTACATGAGGAGGAGGAGAGTTTTGAAGCGATGTTTAAGGAGTAGAAGTTAAGAATTAGAGACGGGAATAATTGTTTGCTGAATGTGGTCAACTATAGGGAAAATCTATGTCATACCTTTTTGGTTATGGACATAGAGGCTTGATCAAATTTAGACCGCAAGGTATGAAGGAGCAGGCAACTGAGTTTTTCCTAACCCTACTTGAGGCAAATTTAAATAAAGTGAAGTGGGCATATTGGTGGATAAAGATCAAAGGAATGATGTGGTGGATGTTAACAGACTTGGTGGTCAAATTATATCCATCAAGCTTGTATTAGAGAACAAGATTGTATTAATGCCGTTCTGGTGATTGGTTGTGAGATTTCCATTTTGTTCTCAAGGTATGGTGGAGGATTTTGAGTTTTTTATACCCTATGTGGGGAGAATTTTAATAAAGTGCTGTGGTCATTTTGGTGGATAAAGATCAAAATAATGATATGCTGGATTAAAAGATTTGGTGGCCAGACTGTATCCATCAAGCTTGTATTGGAGAAGCATTTTGTTTTTTGACATATAGATGGTACTTTGCTTGATCAAGAGAAGTAAAGTTGAAGGTGTGGGCAACACTACTTGGTGAGGAAAAAAATCCTAGAGACGTTTTTGGAGTAGTACTTATAGATTGGAGATGGTACTGATAGTTTTTTTGAGGTGATGAACTGTAAGCATAATTGTAATCATTCCTTAGAGATCAAGGACATGAAGGAGTGATCTTTTGAAGACTAAAAGGTATGAAAGAGGTGCTAGTTGAGATTTTTCTACTGTCGGGGGTGTATTCAAATAGAAGTGGAGTGGGCATGAATTATAGATAAAGATTTAAGGAATGATGTGGTGGATGTGAAGAGATTACACATCAAGATTATAGCGATCAAGCTTGTGTTGGAGAAAGAGATCAATAATATAATTAGTGCATGTACCCCTTATAGAGGACCTGGGGAATCCACTAAGCTATGTTTTAGAGATATGATGTTTTAAGAGAAGCAAAGGTGAAAGTGTGGGTAGCACTACATGAGGAGGAAGAAGTTCTACAATGATTTCTATTGAGTGAAAGTTAATAGTTGGAGACTGGAATAATTGTTTCTCTAAGGTGGTCAAGTACAGGGATAATCTATATCATACCTTAGTGGTTATGGACATATAGCTGTGATCTATTGTAGACCGCAAGGTTCGAAGGAAGAGGTAGTTGAGTTTTTTCTACCCTACTTGATGTGAATTTAAATGAAATGAAGTGGGCATATCAGTGGATAAAGATCAAATAATGATGTGGTGGTTGTAAAAGGTTTGGAGGTATGATTATTTTCATCGAGCTGGTATTGGAGAAAGTGATCATCAATTGTGTTTAGTGTATATGCACATCAATTAAGATTGGATGAAAGCCTTATTTTTTTTATGACATGGGTTGACTGGTGTAAGAAATTCATCAATGAGAAAAGATCATCATGGGGGTGATCCAAGTTGACATTAGGAATCAAGTGAAGTGGGCAAATCAGTGGATAAAGATCAAATAATGATGTGGTGGATGTTAATAGGTTTGGAGGTCAGATTATTTTCATCGAGCTGGTATTTGAGAAAATGATCATCAATTGTATTAGTGTATATGCACATCAATTAAGATTGTATGAAAGCCTTATGTTTTTTATGGCATATGGGTGGACTGGTGCAAGAAATTCGTCAAGGAGAAAAGATCATCATTGGGGGTAATTCAAGTTGACATCAAGAATCATCATAGAGGCTACGAAAGCATAGGTGGAGGGTTTAGTTTTGGGATGAGCAAAGAGTAAGGGATATTTGTTTGGACATTCTTGTTGCTTTTGATTTTGTTGTCATTAATACAATACTTACTATGAAAAGAGAGGAGTATTTAAATGCCTTCAGAGGTGGATATTATAGAACCCGAATACTTTTGTTCACCATTGTAAATTGTATTATATTGTTATGTAAGAAGTTCAAGGTAATGCCAGGGGAGAGTCTAATTGCACAGTATAGACTAGTCGTCCTCGATGTGTTCATCACTCAGAAAACCCATAGAATGTGTGAGTATACAAGGAGACGGGGGTGTAGCTTAATAGGAGATTGCTTGGGATCATTCACGAATGAATTAGTGAAGCAAGGAACATGGGAGTTTAAGGTGAACACTAATAGGATGTGGAATGTGAAGGCTACTTGTATTAGTAAAGTTTTGGGATCATTCACTAATGAAGTAGTGAAGCGAGGAACATGGGAGTTTAAGGTGAACACTAATAGTATGTGGAATGTGAAGGCTACTTGTATTAGTAAAGGTTTTAAGGATGCAAAAGGTGCCATTCCTCTTGAGATGATTGTGGATTGGATGATGAGCTTGTTTCCTGGAATAGATATGACTTCATTAGTTATTAACTCGCAGTGAAGGATGCTAAACAACCATTGGGGACTATGTAACATCTTCATAGTAGTTCGCCCTTAGATGATATGCTTTTGGATTAAGTGAAGCAAAGATTAAGGTTTGGGCAACACCATATGGAGCGGTATACTTCTTGGAGGAGATGTTTTCAAATCAGTTTTATAGGTTAGTGATGGTAATGATAGTTTTACAATAAGGTGGTTAATTGTAGGCATAATTGAAATTACACTTTAGAGATTAAAGATTCAATGGGGATGATCTATTGAATACCAGAAGGTATGTTGGATGTGCTAGTTAACTTTTTTCCACCGTACTCGAGGCTAATTCAAATAGAAAGCGTATGGCATTAACAATATACAAAGATTTAAGGAATGATGTGGTGGATGCTAAATGATTTGGTAGTGGGATTCTAACCATTGAGCTTGTGTTGGTGTAGGAGATCGTAAATGGAATGAGTGCATGTAGTATGTACCCCTTATATAGGATTGGGTGAAAACACTAAGCTATGTTTTTTATTTGTGTTTTGAAGAAGATTTATAAGCATAAACAGGAGACCCATTTGGAGAAAAAAACTTTATTGGCACCCGAGATAGATGCGGTTGCTGTGGGAAGTTCAAAGGAAGAATCATGAAAGCAATTGGCTGAGGGAACCGGATCTAAGGTTCCTGTTTAGAGGCTATGGGTGGGACGATGAGCTTAGTTCCTAGAACAGACAAGCCTTTGGAAATGTTCATCACTTCATCTTGTATCGAGGGATGCTGAATAGACAAGACTTTGGAAATGTCTTTGATCATTCCCTAGAGATCGAGGACATGAAGGAGTGATCTTTTGAAGACTAAAAGGTATGAAAGAGGTGCTAGTTGAGTTTTTTCTATTGTCGGGGTGTATTCAAATAGAAGTGGAGTGGCATGAATAATAGATAAAGATTTAAGGAATGATGTGGTGGATGTGAAGAGATTACACATCAAGATTATAGCGATCAAGCTTGTGTTGGAGAAAGAGATCTTAAATACAATTAGTGCATGTATCCCTTATAGAGGACCTAGGGAATCCACTAAGTTATTTTTTTATTGATGTGATGTATTAAGAGAAGCGAAGGTGAGAGTGTGGGTAACACTACATGAGGAGGAAAAAAAAATTCTACGATGATTTCTATTAAGTTAATAGTTTGAGATTGGAATAATTGTTTCTCAAAGGTGGTCAAGTACAGGGAGAGTCTATATCATACCTTAGTGGTTATGACATAGAGCTGTGATCTATTGTAGACTGCAAGGTACGAAGGGAAAGGTAGTTGAGTTTTTTCTACCCTACTTGATGTGAATTTAAATGAAGTGAAGTGGGCATATCAGTGGATAAAGATCAAATAATGATGTGATGGACGTTAAAAGATTTGGAGGTCAGATTATTTTCATCAAGCATGTATTGGAGAAAGTGATCATCAATTGTATTAGTGTATATGCACATCAATTAAGATTGGATGAAAGCCTTATGTTTTTTATGACATATGGGTGGAATGGTGCAAGAAATTCGTCAAGGAGAAAAGATCATCATTGGGGGTGATCCAAGTTGACGTATCAGGAATCATCATAGAGGCTACAAAAGCATAGATGGAGGATATAGTTTTGGGATGAGCAAAGAGTAAGGGATGTCTATTTGGACATTCTTGTTGCTTTGATTTGGTTGTCATTAATACTTACTACGAAAAGAGAGGAGTATTTAATTGTCTTTAGTGGTGGATATTATAGAACCCAAATACATTTGTTCATCACTATAAATTGTATCATATTGTTATGTAAGAAGTTCCAAGGTAATGCCAGGGGAGAGTCTAATTGAATGTTATAGACTAGTCGTCCTTGATGTGTTCCTCTCGGAAACCCCAAGAATGTGCAAGTATCCAAAGAGAAGGGGGTGTTGCTTAATAGGAGATTGTTGGGATCATTCACTGATGATGTAGTGAAGCAAGGAACATAGGATTTTAAGGTGAACACTAATAGGATGATGAATGTGAAGGCTACTTGTATTAGTAAAGTTGCTAAGGATACAAATGGTGCCATTCCTCTTGAGATTATTGTGGATGGGGTGATGAGCTTGTTTCCTGGAATAGATATGACTTCATTAATGTTTATCTCGTATTGAAGGATGCTGAACAACCATTGGGGACTATGTAACATCTTCATAGTAGTTCGCCCTTAGATGATATACTTTTGGATTAAGTGAAGCAAAGTTGAAGGTGTGCGCAACACTATATGGAGCGGTATACTTCTTGGAGGAGATGTATTCAAATCAGTTTTTTAGGTTAGTTATGGTAATAATAGTTTTACAATAAGGTGGTTAATTGTAGGCATAATTGAAATTACACCTTAGAGATTAAGGACTCAATGGGGATGATCTATTGAACACCAGAAGGCATGTTGGATGTGCTAGTTAACTTTTTTCCACCGTACTCGAGGCTAATTCAAATAGAAATCGTATGGCATTAACAATATACAAAGATTTGAGGAATGATGTGGTGGACGTTAGATGATTCGACAGTAGGATTCTAACCATTGAGCTTGTGTTGGTGTAGGAGATCATAAATGTAATGAGTGCATGTAGTATGTACCCCTTGTGTAGCATTGGATGAAAACACTAAGCTATGTTTTTGACATGTGATGTATTAAAAGAAGCAAAGGTGAAGTGTGGATAGCACTACATGAGGAGGAGAAAGTTTTAAAGCGATGTTTAAGGAGTAGAAGTTAAGAATTAGAGACGGGAATAATTGTTTGCTGAATGTGGTCAACTATAGGGAAAATCTGTCATACCTTTTTGGTTATGGACATAGAGGCTTGATCAAATTAAAACCGCAAGGTATGAAGGAGAGGGCAATTGAGTTTTTCCTACCACTACTTGAGGCAAATTTAAATAAAGTGAAGTGGGCATATTGGTGGATAAAGATCAAAGGAATGATGTGGTGGATGTTAACAGACTTGGTGGTCAAATTATATCCATCAAGCTTGTATTAGAGAACAAGATTGTAAATTTTTGTTATTGCATGTGCACCTCAATTAAGATCGGATGAAAGCATAATGTTTTTGGTGACAGATGGTGATCCAAGTTGATGTCTTAGGAAAGAAAGCTTGGATTGAGAATATTATCTTGGGAAGAGGACAGAGTGACAGATTTTTGTTTGGGGATTGCTGTTGCTTATGATTTAGATGTCATTAGTGCTTTCTTTATGAATAGAGGAGCATTTAAATACCTTGAAAGGTGGACACCTAGAAGCCAAATATGTTTTTTCTGTTGAGTACCCAGGGGAGAGCCTAATCTTTCAGTAGAGATTGGTCATCCTTGATGTGATCCTCACTCCACAAACTTATAGAAAGTGTGAGTTAGGTACCCAATAATAAGGGGGTGGAGCTTAATTAAGTAGTGAAGCAAGGAACATTGGAGGTTTAAGGCAAAGACTAATATGATGTGGAATGAGATGGCTACTTGGGTAATAAGGTTTTAAGGTGAACACTAATATGATGTGGAATGTGATGGCTACTTGGATAATAAGTTTCTGAGGTGCAAAAGGTTAATTCGAAA
Source organism: Hakea prostrata (assembly GCF_041222555.1). NCBI lineage: Eukaryota > Viridiplantae > Streptophyta > Magnoliopsida > Proteales > Proteaceae > Hakea > Hakea prostrata. The sequence continues at coordinate 45,652,155 of NC_142609.1, read as the reverse complement.
GGAAAACACCGTTCCTCTCAAGAGGCTTGTGGGCGATGAGCTTAGTTTCTTGAATTGATGAGTCTTTTGAAATGTTTATCTCTCATCGAAGGATGTTGAATAGTAGGTGGGGGCTATTTAACAACTTTTTTGTAGACCCCATTAGATGATACACTGCTGTATTTAGAAAAGCAAAGTTGAAGGTGTGTGCAACACTATATGGAGAGGAAAAAATCCAGAAGGAGAAGTTTTCGGAGTAGTACTCACATGTTGGAGAATGTAATAATGGTCTTATAATAAGGTGGTGAACTGTAGCCATAAATGATATCACACTTTAGAGATTAAGGACATAAAGGAGTGACCTATTGAAGGCTAGAGAATATGAAAGAGGCGCTAAAGTTTTTTCTTAACTTCTGCTTTTGGTAGAGTGGGCATTAACAATAGATAAAGATTTAAAGTACGATGTGCTGGATGTTGAAAATTTGGCAGCAGGATTATAGCCATCGAGCTTGTGTTGGAGAAAGAGATCGTGGGTATAATTTGTGCATGTATCCCTCATATAGCACTTGACGAAAGCTTAAGCTATGTTTTTGAGAATAGATGTATTGAAAGAAGCAAAGATTAAATTGTAGCCTGCACTATATGAGGTGGCAAAAGTCCTAAAGTGATGTGTAGGGAATAATTGTTTATTGAAGGTGCTCAACTCTAGGCATAATCGATATCATACTTTAGTGGTTATGGACATAGATGCATGATTAATTGAAGACCGCAGGGTATGAAGGAGGAGGTAGTTGTGTTTTTTCTACCTTACTTGGTGTGAATATAAATGAAATGGAGTGGACATATTTGTGGATGATGATCAAATAATGATGTGGTGGACTTGAAAAGATTTAGTGGCTTGTTAATATCTATCAAGAAATGACCGACAAAGAGATCGTAAACGTTATTAGTTCATGTGCTCCTCAACTTTGATCAGATGAAAGCTTTATGTATTTGGTAATAAATGGATGGACATGCGCTAGAAATTTGTCAAGAAGAATAGATTATCATACGGGGTGATCATAGTTGACGTATTAGGAATAATCAATGAGGATAAAAAATAGTACATAGTTTCAAGAAGAGGAATGAATGTGGGATTGTATTTTATAGATTGCTGTCGCTTTTGATTTAGTTGTCATTAATGCTTAGTTTGAAAAGGGAGTAGCTTTTAAGAAAGATGGCCTGATAAAGTTGGCCAACAGAACTAGAATCAATGCTCTGTCCTTTGGCTGCAAGATCTTTGAGAGCATCAATGCCAAGTGGTTTAGGGAAGGAGTTGACAAAGATTTGGTTAAGATTCCGATGATCAAGTCCACCAAGAACAAAAAACTTGGTTAGCTTGCACTTGTAGTGTTTTTGGAGGTCTTTTCTGCCCAAAGAACAACATTTCATTTTGAGAAAATCCTCTCTTTCTTGAACATTACGTTCAACTAAGTCTTCAAGAAACTGATTGTATAGGGCAAAAGATGACCGAGACAGAGGAAGTTGAGCCCATTGCAATTCTCGGTATGCTCCAAGACCAAGATACCATTCTCTCAAGGTATCAGTAGCACGAGCTAGGAATTTACAGATGGTTGTGCTATCAATGGAACCTTCATGTAAGCGTTCTGCTGTAAGCTAAGCATGGAATTCTTGAATTCTAGCAGGCCATTCAGGGACTGGAATATCATCTAGGGTGAAGAAGTGCTTAGGCTCATAATTGCCAAAGGGAGCATAAGGAGGTGTGAATGGTACTTGCAGAGGGGCTGGAGGAACTGATTCTTCTGCCGTAGGATCCTCTGCGTCATCCACAATAGGAGGATTTGGTGGAGAAACATCTGGATTGGCTGAAAAAGAGGTTACGGATTCGAGGTTTTAGACTCATTGTTAGATTCATGCTCAGATGAATTAGGGGCTACTGGCTTTGTGGAAAGTACAAGAGGTTTTGGAGTTTGAACAAGAGTGTGGAGAAATGAAGTTAACACATTTGAATTTGTCGGAGGCTCATGGGATCCACACGAAGGATGTGTAGAAGAGTTGGGTGGTGGGCTTTCTTTTTGCTAAGCTTCTTTGTTGTTCACATATTTCGAATAAGAGGTCTATGGGAAACTCTCTATCACTAGAAAAAGGACTTGTAAAGCCGAGATTGGTGGAACTGGAGCTGGAGAGGATTGTTCGGCAAAGTTCTGAAGGAGATCAAAGGAAGGGTAGGAAGGTTTGGGAAGTGGTGGTGGAACGTATTGGTACGGTGTTCGAACCTTTTTGGGCATATATTGAGGAACTGTAGAGACAAGAGGGGAGATAGTTGTCTAAACCTTTTGTAGCTGTGTTGCCTATGCTGGATTTGAGATTTATAAAACCATTTCTCCTTTTCTTTAGCCGCCATAGTGGAAGAAACTACTTGGACATTGGGATTCATGGTTAACTGCATGAGTTCATTATGTAAATGTTCAACTTTGCCACTTAAGAAACGGAAATCGGCACTGACTTGCATAAGTTGCATGAAGGTATTTTCTTGATAAGCAACAATCTTTTGCAAGTACAAATTCTAAACATGGGCATTTTCTATTTGCTAGTTCTGAGTTGCTTCAAAAGTAGAATTCTCAATCCTGTGGCCATTTGGGGTAATGGTGTTGGGAGGAGTAATTTTCCACACATGCTTTTGGTGCTGCTCATCTTTAAAGGTGCCAGCCGCTAGGAAAGACTTATTAATAGAGGAGGAACTTCCATGCATCATGAAGGATGGATGATAAGGTCGATGATCTAATGAGGATTCTTCTGGAACCTGGCAACAATCAAGGGGGCATGGTTTCTTGGATCCATATTCAACAATAAACTGGTATTTATTGGATGTATCTCCATGAGGACCCACATTAGGGCATCCTTGACAATAACAAGTCCAAAGGGGATGACGAATTCGGTGGGAAGAGGACTTCTTTTTTGGTTTATAGAGAGGGCAAAAGGTGCATCTTCTTCCCATCTGGAGAAAAGAACTTTATCGGCACCTGAGATAGCTGTGTTTGTTGTGGGAAGTCCAAAGGTAGAATCATGAAAGAAGTTGGCTTGGGGAACCGGATCTCATTTTGTCATTCTTTAAGCTCCCTATACGTTGGATTTGTAGAAGTTTAGGCCGGAAACTGCTCTGGTTCAGCATGAATAGCCTCATGATTGGTGATCCATGACGCAGGAAGAAGTTGTGCAAGTTCTTCATGAGGTATTTTCCGGGGCACTTGAGTTGTAGTTATTGACTGGTTGGCATCTACCTTGATGAAAAGAGCATCTTTGGTATGTCCGGTATCCAAATCAAAAGAGTATTCTGGTGCCTATAATACATCTGGTAATGGAGAGTTGTTGCAATGGACCCTTTTGGCTGAGGAGCACTAGTAATACGTACCAGAAGCTTTAAAGCTTTAGGAAGTTATGGATTTGCCATCGGAATATTGTAGTTGGGAAAGATAGTGAAGAAGACCGTGCCAAAATTTAAAGTAGTTTGAAGATGACTGGTAATAGCATGCTGGTACTTGAGAAATCTTGAATCGAGAACATCAACACGAGAAACTGCCGGAATACCTTGTCTTCCAGGAAAAGTGATGGAGAGACGGGGAGCACCTTGATGAACGTGTGAATAACCTTGAATAAGCCATTGCTTAATGAGATCTGGAGAGACATCAATAATAAAGTACTGTTCTTTGCCCGACAAATCCACATGAAACTGCGAAAAACTACTGGCTTGAACAATCTCCTTAATGGTAGGTGTCTTGCGAGGCTTGGGCAAGGTTTTGATAGTTTTGGATTCTGAAATTTTTGGAAAAACAGAATATGGGTTTAAAAGAAGGAAATTACTGGGAAGGATTTGATTTGTAGAAGGTACTTTTTCCTGGTCAGGAACATGGTTAATCTCATAAAGGAGATCCACCTTAAGGTTTGAAGAAAGTGTGACTGGTGTTAATCTGAAAGCATAGGATGAAGAAGAGGTAGAATTGTGTGGGGGTTGAAGAAAACTTTTGGAAATTAGACACAACCTTAAGATAGGAGATGCAGAGAAGGGATCACAGACATAAAGATCAACAATAGCTAAAAGAGTGGTTAATGTGTTGCTTGTTGAAATTGGAGGTGTAGATGATCCATTATCTAAGATTTCAACTCATTCCGAGCTTAACTATCGCTATAAACGTCAACAAATGAGAAGCCCTCCTTTGCTCAAGGACCTTTTGTGGAAGAACCATAGATAAATAGATCAAGCACCTGGTTTTCGAAAGAAACACAAAAAAACTCAGGAAGCAATAGAAGATCTAAAATGTCGTAGATCTAAACACTGCAACTTCTATATTAAGAGCTGCAACAAAATTAGAACATAATAAAAGAAGAAGAATGCAATGCAGTGTATGGCTTTGATACCAAGCTATGTATGAATGTGTCTAGAAAACTTTCATTTAAGAGCTAAAAAAAGAAATCAAGGAGTAAGGGATCTCTGTTTAGACTTTGCTGGTGCTTTTGATTTAGTTGTCAATGATGGTTATCTTGAAATGAAAGGAGTATTTAAATAACCTTCAAAGGTGGAGTTTGTAGAAGCGAAATATACTTCCTACCTAGAAGTCGTAAAAGCTCATTATGTAATAATTACAAAGTAATGCCTGGGCTGAGCCTTACCCCATAATATTGACTAGTTGTCTTGGATGCATTCCTCACTCCACAAACTCATAAAAAGTGTGAGATTTGGTAGCTAAGGAAAAAAAGGGTGGAGCTTGATTGGAGATTACTTGGAGTCATTTACTAATAAAGTAGTGAAGCAAGGAATATGGGAGGTTAAGGTGAACACTTATACGTTGTGGAATGAGATGGATACTTGTATTAGTAAGGTTGCTAAGGATGCAAAAGGTGAGTTTGAAAGGAAGGCGCCATTCCTGTTAGAGGCTTTTGGGTAGGACATTGAGCTTAATTCTTGTAATAGATGAGACTTTGGAAATGCCTATCTCGCATCAAAGGATGATGAACAGCAAGTGGGGACTAGGTAATAACTTCTTAGTACCCCCCCCCCTAGATGATTCACTGCTGGATTAAGAGAAGCAAAGTTGAAGGAGTGGACAACACTACATGGAATGGAGAAGAACCCTAAAGAAGAAGTTTGTGGAGCAGTAGTTATAGGTGGCAGATGGTAATAACAGTTTACAATAAGGCGGTGAATTGTAGACATAATCAAAATCATACCTTAGAGATTAAGGACACAAACGAGTGATCTTTTGAATACACGAAGGTATGAAGGAGGTGATACTTGAGTTTTTCCTTTTGTGTTCAGGGCATATTCAAATTGGAGTGGGAATTAACAATGGATAAAGATTTAAGGAATGATGTGGTGGATGTTAAAAGATTATATTCATCAAGTTTTGTATTGGGGATAGAGATTGTGAATATAACTGGTGCATATTCCGCTCATATATCCTAGATGAAAGTAGTATGTTACAGTTTTAAGAAGAGATGTATTGAGTAAAGCAGAGGTAATAGTGTGGGTAGCGCTAGATGAGGTCGAAGTCCTGAAGTATGTTTCGGAAGCAATGGTTAAGTGTTACGACGGGAATAATTGTTTCTCCAAGGTGCTCAATTATAGGCATAATCGATATCATACCGTAGTGGACGCAAAGGCATGAGCTATGACCGCTAGGTATGAAGGAGGAGGTACTTGAGTTTTTCCTACTTGCATGTGAATTCAAATAAGGTGGCGTTGGTAAATAATTGGATAAAGGTTGAAATAATACTGTTGTGAACATTAAAAGATTTCGCAGTTAGATTATATATATATCGAGCTTGTGTTTGAGAAATAGATTGCAAAAATAATTAGTGCATGTGCACCCCAACTTAGATTGGATAGAAACATTATGTTTTTGGTTACAGATAGATATCACCTCCTATAATAATCTTTTCCTCTTGACAAGTTTCTTGCACTATATAGATATAGCTGCTGCATTTTTTTTTGGATGAATAATTAAATATATTAAAAGATAGGGAAGCAAGAATACAAGGTCTTTAAGCAGAAGACCGAAATGTTAAGGCCCCAGGAATCAACACTAAGCTTGTTCCTTGGGGTATCATCAACAGGGGGTGGGGGATGGCTAACAATCTAGAAGAAACATCAAAATAGATGGCATTCCAAATCCCATATATAGAGCGAGATTTGGAAGTCCATCTTCCAAGATTGCACTCTCACCAAAGGTGATGGACAGAGGCACATTATACTAACTTACCAATCCGTTCGTAAATGGAAGTACTTGCAAAGTTTCTCAAAATCCAAGACCAATTGCGGCTAGACCCGAAGGAATGCCTCGAGCGAGGCCAAATGGAAGCTAGAGCTTTCCCCCAGATCAATTTGGAGAAAGGACATGAAAAAAAGAGGTGATCCAAGTCTTCCAAACTGTTCCAACAAAGGATGCAGTTGGGGCTAACTTGGATATGGCGGCCAATACGGAAGGATTGGGTGGGGGAGCAAGTTAAGGGCTCTCCAAAGGGTTAGGGAGTGATGGGGGATGAAACTTTTGAATAGTATCAAAAGGGGCCAGGGGGCTTGGGGCTTTGGGCACGGAGAAGGTTCTAGGCTATGGATGTGGAGAAGGTTTTGGTGGGGGAAGGCAACCAAACATTAAGGTCACAAGGGGAACCAGTGATAGGTGGAAGAGACTCCCAAACCTGTGTGAGAATGGGGAGGGGTGTCAGACCAAGTGCCACTCGAGATGAAAGTAGACAGGGGAGTGGATTTGGGGATACGGGTGTCATAGGCAGTGCGGGTACCAAAATGGTGCGGGGTCGCAACAGGAGGATTTTCCTTTAAACCCATGAAGGATTGGACGACATTGAAGTAGCTCAGAAGGAATTGGATCGGAGGAGGTAAAAATAAACCCACTTAACCCAAATGGAATCATGCTTTGAGGCAATTTTCCAGATGAACTTGAGAAGACAAGCCGTGTTAACATCAGAGATCCGGCGAATACCCATGCGTCCTTCAGAAATAGGACGATATAAGGTCGACTAACAACTAGATGGATGAATCGAGAGGATTCCTGCCCTGTCCACGGAAAGGCACAAAACAAGGTCTCCATAGCCTGAATTGTTGATTTGGGGATGGAGAATATTTTGCACCAATAGAGGTAGGAAGATTGGAGCACTGAGCTAATGAGGACCACCCTACCAGCAAAGGATATAAGCTTGCCTTTCCAGAGCTGAAGCTTCTTGTGGATTTGATTGAGCATAGGGAGGCAGTGGTGGCGAGTGAGCCTACCAGGAATGAGGGGAAGTCTAAGGTAGACCATGGGAAAGGAGTCGGGCTTGAATCCTAAAAGCGGAAGAAGGGAAGCATGAAGTTGATCAGGGATGGTGCTGCATTTGATTTGGTTATTGTTAATACTTACTTTGAAAAGAAAGAAGGATTTAAATATCTCTAGAGGTAGACATTGTTGAAGCCAAATGTAATGCCTCCTAACTTGAAGTTGTGATAGATTGTTTTGTAAGAAATACAAGGTAATGCATGGGGAAAGCCTAACCACACAGTATAGGCTAGTTGTCCTCAATGTGTTCCTCACCCCACAAACTCGTAAGAAGTGTGGTATTAGGTACCCAAGGATAAGGGACTAAAGGTACGGAGCTTGATAGGAAATTGCTTGGAATCATTTACTAATGAAGTAATGAAGAAAAGAATGGGAGTTTAGGGCGAACAGTAATACGATGTGGAATGAGATTTCTGCTATGATTAGTAAGGTTGCTAAGTATGCAAAACGTGAATTTGAAAGGAAAACAACATTCCTCTTGAGTGGCTAATGGGTGGGATGCTAGAAGAAATAATACTTTGAAAATGTTTATCTTGCAATGAAGGATGCTGGACATCAGGTGGGGACTATGGACTATTTGACAACTTCTTAGTAGTTCCCCCTTGGATGATACCCTGGTGGATTAAGAGGATTAAAATTGAAGCTTTGGGAAAGACTACATGGAGAGGAATGAATCTTCAGGAACAAGTTTTCGGAGCAGTATTTATAGGTTGGAGATTAAATAACAGTTTCACAATAAGGTTGTGAACTGTAGGCATAATTGAAATCACATCTTAGAGATTAAGGACATGAAGGAGTGATCTATTGAAGAATATAAGGTATGAAGTATGTGCTAGTTGAGTTTTTTTTTATGATTTGGTGGATGCTAAAAGATTTTGGTAGTAGGATTATGCCAATCAAGCTTGTTTTGGGAAAAAGAGATCGCAAATATAACTAGTGCATGTACCCCTAATATAGGACTGGATGAAAGCATTGACCTTTTTGAGATGACATGTATAAATAGAAGCAAAGGTGAAAGTATAGGTGGCACTACATGTGGAGGAAAAGTACTAAAGTGATTTCTACGGCATAGAACTTAATAGTCAGAGATGAGAATAAATTGTTTCTCCAAGGAGGTTAAGTGTAGGTATAATCTATGTCATGCTTTACTGGTTATGGTCTTATAGACAGAGGCATGATCTATTGTAAACCGTAGGGTATGAAGTGGGAGGTTATTGAGTTTTTTTCTACCTTGTTGTGAATTTAAATGCAGTGAAGTAGGGATATTGGTGTAAAGATCAAAATGATGATGTGGTGGATGTTAAGAGATTTGGGGGTTAGATTATATCCATTTAGCCGGTAATAGAGAAAGAGATTTCAAATATTATTAGTGCACATGCACCTTAATTAGGATAAGATAAAGCCGGTTTTTTTTTTATGACGGATAGACTGGTGCAAGAAATACATTTTGGAAAAAAGATTATCATATCCCCTCAATATTTAATTCTTTTGAATGGTTCACCTCCAAAGCAATTCAAGTGGTCTTAGACAAGGTGATCCTCAATCATTATGCAGTTTTGAACTTTATGTGGAAAATCTTGTCTTGTCGCCTAGAAAAGTCTATGAGGAGCAGAAAACTTAGAGGTATATGATTTTTAGAAGGGGTGAAAAATTGTCACATCCTGCATTTGCAGATGATTTAATACTCTTCGGTTAGACAACTCACTCTGAAGCTTATAATTTTTACAACAACATCACCCAACAATATTGTTTTCACTTAGGGCAACAACTAAATATTAAAAAAACGTGTGCTCAGTATAGCTTCAACACTTCAGCAAGCCTTAAGAGGGACCTAACCCATCAGTCCATCACTTCCATATTACTCCCACATCGAAATTGGATATCTATTTAGGCATCACACTCGTTTATAGCAAGCTAAAAAAGAAGCATTGTGAATCACTACTTCAGAGATTGAATTCAACACTTGAGGGATGGAGATCAAAATTACTCAGTCAAGCGGGTAGGGCAGTGCTAGTCCAATCAACTATCACAACTATGCCTTCACCCTTTAAGTCTTGCTTCAAGCTTTCAGTCTCAGTGCTCAATGAAATTGATAAGGCATCTAGGAATTTCTTTTGGTCTTCTGGTGAAGCAGATATTGTTCACACCATTAATTGGGAAACAATGTCAATCTAAGAAATCTGGTGGTCTTGACCTCAAAAGGATGGGTCATCTCAACTTAGCTCTTCTGTCTCGGAGGGCATGGGAATTGCATACATTGGAAATGCCTATATGGGGTCCGATAGGGAAGATTGTACTCGACTGGGTTTGGACCCGACTGGGGCTAAAACCAATTGTCCAGTCAGGATCTTGGCCGACCATGCCACATACATGGAAGGCTCCATTAACAATGGACCTGTTTGGCAACATCGTCATAAACATAAGGTCAACTCTAGGGATGATTAGACGGGACAACCATCGGGGAAGCCTGTCCATAACCAAAAAGGTAACCTGCATACTATTTAAACAAGGACTCACCCCTTCGGTAAGACAAGAGCAATTTCTTAGCAAACTCCTGTGTAGCTCTTGTACGGGATCTTAACCTGATCACTGTCTGACTTAGCCATCGGAGGCGGTTACCCGACATCCTAGCCAGCCTGTGTCTAACCTTTCTTGCAGGACTTGTCGTCTTTGGACGCTGGAAGGTACTCATGTATTCGTGTAACTTTGTTGAAACTAAGAAAAAAACTAAGCCACATTAGTTTGGTGCCGTTTGTGGGAGACTGAAAAAAGCAATTCAAGTCATGGCAAGACGAATGATTAACAACAGATGAACCCGGCAGGATACCGCAGCAGGTGACTTGAACCCGGATGATCAAACGCTCTAGGATAACGGGTCTGAACATTCAACTCGTGTTAAAGAAAATCTTCTCGAGGAGAATTGCATGCCTCAGGGCCACTTCGGCTGACATAGATGAAATTCAGAGAGGAATGCTCAAGATCCAAGGGGTATTGCGAGGGTTGGTACACCAGGTTGGAATCCAACAAGGACCCCCACTCAATACCCAAGCAGGAAAAGTTAGCAGAGCTGCTCGAGCGGCGAGGGGAACCAGACCCCAAGGTGGGAACTTAAGAGGAGGAAGAGTCGATGGTCACCGAACGTATCATTTGGGACTTAAGGCCGATGAGAGACAGGCGAACAACGCAAGAGTCAGTGCTTTTGACCAAATCTTAGAACCAGCACGAACTAGAGACCTCCCTCAAAGGAGCTGCCTTTTCGAGAATGACCAAGAAGCAAAGAGTCATCCCCGAGGAGCTTGATCCCTAGTCTTAGTGTCTCGTACCCAATAAAGGCAGGGAAGCACTGTCGGGTCCGGCAAAAATCAGTCGAGACAACACCTCTTACGAAGAAGAGTAGCCAAAGTAGAATGGAGACTGGAGGGTCGGATGAAAGGACTGCCCATAAAATGGTTCAGTAGTCTACGACCGGGCTCCATCCACAACTTCAGAGAGCTCGCCCGAAAGTTCATAGCCCGGTTCAGGAGCGAAATCGGTAGCAAAAAAACATTTGATAGCCTATTTGCCCTCAGGCAAGGTCGGAATGAGTCAATCTGGGATTATTTTTAGCGCTTTGATGAAGTTGCAATTGAGATCGAAGAGTTGGATGACCAAGTTGCATACAACGCATTTTGGAGTGGCATCACACATCAAAGGCTTTTGGTAGTCTTGCTGACGGATAAGCCCAAAACTTATGGGACTTTACTGTGAAAGTGCAAAAAACAAGCCAGTTTGTACGAAGTAATATACACTGAGTAAAGGCCGACAAAGAATGTCACCCGGACAACGATAGAGGTCATCCAAGTGATCGGGAAGGAGGAACGAAAGGCAAATGAAAATGGGAGAATGGTCGGGAAAACTACGCCCCGCTCAACTCTAAGCCATCAAAGATCCTAATGTAGATACAGGACAAAAAGACTCTGAAATGGCCTGGGAAAAAACATTCCTGACTAGGAAATCGAGACATGAATAAATACTGCCATTTCCACAAGGATTATGGCCATAACACTGACTATTGCCGAAGTCCAAAATCGGAAATTGAAAAGTTAATTCAAGATGGCAAGCTTGGCAGTATGTCCAGGGCGTGGGATGTCCCCGGGAGAAGTTGGCTGAACCAAAGAAACGAGCCCGATCCACAAGTCCGGAAGAAGTGGCCGAAAAATTTGATAAACGGAAGGAGCAAGAGGAGTCTCCCGTCTACGTCATCATGGGCGGTCCGACCATGAAATCAATAAAAAAGGCCAAGCAAAAGGCTCGGTTTGTGGGGGCAGAGCACCTGCCTAAGAAAAGGAAAATTTTAACTTGTCCCGAACCAATGAGCTTCACATATAGGGATCTAATCGGGATAGCCACACCTCTTGATGATGCCGTCATCATTAAAGTAAAGATAACCAATTGGGAGGTTCACCAAGTGTTGGTGGACACAGGTTCCTCGGTCGATCGGTTATCGTCCGAAGCCTTCAGAAGATTAAAACTGGTCGACGATATGCGAACCCCTTGTGCAACCCCTCTTTACGGTTTCACAGAATATTCAGCTATAGCAGAAGGAACTATCCTACGTGACTTGAATATCGGGACATCACCCCGAGACACATTGGTTCGGGTAAATTTTGAGGTGGTCAAGGATTTGTTTGCGTACGATGTGATACTTAGGCGACCGATGCTAAGTTTGTTAGAAGCTGTAGTATAACCCTAGCATATGAAATTAAAGTTCCCAACCGAAGTAGGAGTAGGCGAGGGCAAGTCCCAAAATAAAAAACGAAGGTCCGAATGTTCGGGGTGCGCCCTTATCATTAAGGTTCCAAACGATCAAGACGAAGAAAGCATGTAGAGAGCAAAGCCGGTTGAGAAGGTAGAAAGGATCCAATTATACTCGGATCACCCAGAGCGTGGAACATTCGTCGGCGAGTGATATGCCCAGGATTGATAGAAGGGTAGCCGAACATAAGCTCTGGATTCAAAAGGATGCAATCCTAGTCATCCAAAGAAGAAGAAACTTCTCAATAGAGAAACACGAAGCAATTAGAGTTGAAACAGAGAAACTTGAGAAATCTGGTTTCGTAGAACCAATCGAATGCTTGACCTGGCTTGCAAACGTAGTATTGGTAAAAAAGCGAACGGGAAGTGGAGGATGTGCACCCACTACACAAACCTCAACAAGGCTTGTCCGAAGGATTGCTACCCTCTTCCCAAAATCGACCTCCTCATTGATGCAACGGCCTGACACGAAGTCCGTAGTTTCATGGATGCCTACTCCGGGTATAACCAAATTTTTATGAGTCGGGACGATGGAATACATGCCTCCTTCATGGCTGATCGAGAAAGTTATTTTTACCGAGTGATGCCATTCAGCTTAAAGAATGCCAACGCAACCTACTAAAATGACGTAAACAAAATTTTCAAGGAACATATCGGGAGAAACATGGAGGTATATGTCGATGATATGCTTGTGAAAAGGTTGGCCCGGGCCAACCATTTGACGGATTGGGAACAAACATTTGATGTGTTGCAAACTTACGAATCCGGACAAATGTGCATTTGGAGTGTCGTTCGGGAAATTCCTCCGTTTCATGGTATCTTAGAGGGGGATCGAGGCAAATCCTGAAAAAATACAAGCTCTGATTGACATGCAACCTCCTAAAACTATAAGGGATGTCCAATGCTTGACCGGGAGAGTGGCTGCCCTAAATCGATTCATTTTCCAAGCTTGGGAAAATTGCAACTGTTTTTTCAAAGCACTAAAGGCCACATCAACTCAGGGAGTTTTTGAGGACCTCAAGAAGTCACTGGGGACAACACCTGTCTTAGCTCGGCCAGTTACCGGGAAAATCTGACCCTCTACTTAGCCGTATCACCAACCGCAGTAAGTGCAATATTGGTCAAGGGAGAGATGATCTAGAATCCGGTTTACTATGTGAGCCATGTGTCATTGATATGGAGACTAGATACTCGGACATTGACAAACATGTTGTAGCCTTGCTGGTAGCTTCACAAAAGCTAAGGCTTACTTTCAGGCACATCTGATTATCGTCTTGACCAATTTCCCGCTGAAAATCTTGCATAAACCAGACATAGCCGGGAGAATGGTCGGCTGTGTTGTCGAACTTATTGAGTATCAGATCGAATTCAAGCCAAGGACAACCATCAAAACCCTAGTCCTAGCCGACTTGATTGTGGAAAATAGTTCTCGGGAAATGGATTCGGGTCCAGATCTTCCAACCAATACTGAAGACCAATGGTTGCTACATGTGGATGGCTTGGGCCGTAGTTCGGGATCGGGAGTTGATCTAACCCTAAAAAGCTTGGGCAGTTTTAGAGTTGACTATGCACTAAGGTTCAACTTCGCAGCCTCTAATGACGAGGCTGAATATGAAACTGTACTAGCTGGCCTATGAATAGCCCAAGCACTAAGGGCGCGAAACTTAGAAATCAGAAGTGATTCCCAAATGGTTGTAAAAAACCAAATCAATGGGGAGTATAGTGCAAAGGACAATTGGATGGCAAAATACCCCGCGACGATCTGATGAACTATCACGACTCTTCGTGGCCAACTACAAAAACTTAGATTCAACAGTCTACATAAAAGAATTGGATTTCTTAAGTATAAAAGAGAGTGAAATAATGGAGATCGGGTAGGAAGCTGACTGGACGACCCCGCTCTTATCCTACTTAATGGTTAACAAACTCTCGATAGATCATAAAGAGGCTAGAAAAGTCAAGAACCAGGCGGCAAGGTTTAACTATACTGGACAGTCAATTATATAAGAGATCCTTTTCTGAGCCACTCCTAAAGTGCATCAGACTGTCCCGAGCTAATTACGCCATGGCAAAAGTGCATGAAGGGATATGCGGCCCCCATATGGGTAGGAAGGCGCTGGCATAAAAAATCCTGAGGTCGGGACTTTACTGGTCGGTCAACCATGCAACTGGATGCCATGGAATACGTCTGTAAGTGTGAGCAATGCCAAAAACATGCCACCATTCCGAAGGGACCGGTAGTGCTTCTTCCCCGATCTTATGCCCGACTCCATTTGCCATGTGGGGGATGGACTTAGTCGGCAAATTACTAAAAGCCTCGAGGAATCGGGAATATCTCTTCGAAGCAATTGATTACTTTACGAAGTGGGTCGAGGCTGAACCTTTAGCCTCCATCACAGAGAAACAAATGGAGAAATTCTTCGTTGAAAAAATCATTTACAGGTTTAGGATACCTCGAATCTTGGTAACCGACAATGGTAAACAATTTGAAGGTTTCGGGTTCAAAGCATTTTGTGAAAGATATCACGTTGAACACTGATGTACCTCGGTTGCTCACGCGCAAAGTAACGGACAAATAGAAATTACAAACAAGACTTTATTGGACATGATAAAGAAAAGGCTAGAGGATAGCCGGACATTGTTGGCCGAAGAGCTCCCGAGCGTTCTATGCTCGTACTGAACAGCTGTTCGGGCATCAACGGGAGAAACGCCATTTCAATTAGCATACGACACCGAAGCTCTAGCACTAGTCGAGGTGTTGGCCGGGTCTATTCGTTATCAGACGTTTAACGAAAGGGAAAATGAGCAAGGTCTGCTGAGACCAACGTTTACTTCTACTAGAAATTCGGGAAATGGCTCATCACGAAATCAACCAGTACCAGATAAGGTTAGCACAATACTATAACTCTCGAGTAAAAAATCGAAGGTATTGATCGGGAGACCTTGTTCTGCGGCGAACAGGGGCATTAGACCCAAGGAATCATGGAAAGCTGAGCCCGACCTGGGAAGGCCCCTACATTATTGATAAAGAAACAAAACCATGAGCATACCGACTGAAGGAGCCAATAAAGGGAAAGCCGATCGATTGATCATGGAACTCCATCAATTTAAGAAGGTTCAACCAGTAGCTTATCCTTTTCAATAATAATTTTTTTCATCACGAGCTCACCACGAGACTTCTCAAATAGTTACTTATTACACCTGTTTTGAGGGCTAAACATATAGACAAGTACAGTGACTCGGGAATCACCTTGGTCATGTTTATTGCACCTCTTTTGAGGACTAAACGTACAAACAAGTATAGCAACTCATGAATCACCTTGGTCACATTTATCGCACCTCTTTTTGAGGACTAAATGTATAAAGTACAGTGACTTGGGAACCACCCCGATCGCATCTATTGCACCTCTCTTGAGGACTTAACATTCAAAGACGTACGAGAATCATCCCGATGTCACCCTTTGCACCTCTTTTGAGGACTCAGCACACTTAGAAAAAATTATGCTTCCCTGGGTGCTTACAAGCTCGACTACAACAACTCGGGACTTACATACTCAACCTGAACAACTCGAGTACAAAAAATACCCGATGCAAACCAATATCCGGTAATTGAAATGTTAAAGCATCTGTGAACAATTGAAAGCCATGAACTTACCAACGAGTTGATGCTTATTCACGTGCTGATCGAAAGCCATGAACTTACCAACGGGCTGATGCTTATTCACGTGCTGATCGAAAGCCATAAACTTACCAACGACCATCTTGGATTGTCACTTGCTTCCTTCCTCCAGTGCTTCAATCAACCTTCAGGGACTGACTCGGGGAGGATCTTGCTTCTACAGATTGGTCAGCCGAAAGACCTTCATCTGACACGCTAGTGTCAACAACGGTGTCGCTCGAGGTCCCACCACCTTCAGCCTTGGCTGTCTCAGTAAGCTCATCATCAGCATCCTCCGGGTAAGGGGTCTATGAAGTCCACGAGATTGGGAATCTCCAAGTCAAGAAACTCAGGGAGGCCCTCGGGTCGAGGAATCTCAAGTTCGTCATACAACTTCGGGTCAAGAAACCTGGACAGTTTTGCCAAATCCGAAAGGGGTGTTTGTTCCAAGACGAACTTGAAGGCTTGACTAATCCATTTCCTAAAAGTAGAAGTTGAGAGAGCCAATGTCAGAGACTTGAATTGAGGAGTTTCGAAATAATCCTCCGTCACCTTCCTCTTGGATTTGGGAGAACCTCCGAACGAACTGGCCCTCAATTCCTCGACTGTCTTCCTCAACTTTTCATTCTTTTCCACCTCCTCATCCAGGAGAGTTTTTGCGCTATCCAAATCTTGGGTAGGCTTCCCAAGTTTCTTCTCAAGAGATTTGGTCTTCTCTTTGTACTTTGCCCGGCACTTGGAAATCTCAGCCTTCTCCTTCCTCAAAGAAGAGACTTCTGCCTAGGTTGCGTCAAGCTCCTTCTTGGCCTGATGGGAACTGTGGTTAGCTTGCTGACAGAGGTCTTGGGAGAGCTTGTACTCCTCTGACTGACGTTGAGCCCAACCCATCAAAACTATTAGTCAGGATAATAGAAAAGGAAAGATACAAATTTAAGGCTAGGAAGTCTCCTATAATCGTCCGACTAGAACGCTTCATCCAGAGAACTCTTCAAGTAGTCCCGATCGGTTGGAAGAGTTGCAGCTCCGACCCAACGTTGGGCTACAGCCGAATCACCAAAGACCAAGTTCTTGTCAGTTAAATCTCAGTGAGGGACGAAGGCGCTAGAAGACCCGACAAGGGAGTCGGGTTCATGAATCCTCACTTTCTTGGCCAGAGCTGCCCGAGGAAGGTCCCTTGTCGGCTCTATTCGCCCCTCGGGGGCGACGAGAGCGACTTTCCTTTTGGGACTCTTTAAAGTCCCACCCACATCAGCTGAAGACTTAGCCACAACGGCAGAAGACTTGGTTGCGGCAGCAAGAGCAGATGGAGGCTTCAGTTTTGACGTCGGCTTCCTAGCTCGTGCAAGAGACATGGCCCCGTTTGAGGCAGCCAGGAGATCATTGATGGTAACCTCTTCAGACACTGCACGACAGAGAAAAATGATCAGGTCAGAAATCAGAATACATAAGAAAGGACATTTAACAAGTCAACCCGATTGATCCGTCTGACTATGTCTTCTTCCTGATTGATCCGCTTGACTATGTCTTCTTCCTCGGGATCCAGATCAAACAGGGCATTCAACAAGTCAACCTCCCCTCTTGAGCTGTCCTAGAAATCGGTAATGAGTGGCTCTGGAGGACAGAAAAATAAGTAAAATTCCCAACATTTTTTAGTAGTGGACGGGAGGGGTATCCTTCTTGATAAAATTCCCTTGAAATTTAAGTGAAGAAGACGGCCGTTTGGCCAGAAAATACTAATCCCGTTGGGAGTGGGGATGCTACACGAAAAAGGTGTGGAATAGCCTAAAGGTTGGGACAACACCCAAATTATAACAAAAGTCGGCAAACCTGATAATGTTACATTAGCTTTCGGGCTCAGATTAGCCGGACTAAGGGAGAAATGATTTAGAACATTTGCAAAAAGAGCATGTAAAGGGAGACGTAATCTCCCGATGAAGTCATCGTAATACAAGGGGTAAAAACCACTACCTGATCTTCATCTCGTAGGAGACAAACCTCAAACCCTTATGGGATGGAAAAACGAGAAAGAAATCTATCAAGGTCAGTAGAGGAAAGAGAAGACGGGTAAAATTCAGGTCCCAACGTCCCCACAACAAAATCTACATGCCACGGCGTCTGGGGCTCAGCCTGGAGCCAAAGCCAAAGCTCTGGCATCCAATTTCTTCCTATTCGTCTTACGGGGGATGGCTCCTCCGAAGCCGCTCGGGCGCTGAAAATGTGGTCAAATAGAAGCTCTAGATTGGGATAGAACGGCCCAATATGAGGTGGAAAAGTTCTTAAGTGATGTCTTAGGAGCAGTAATTAAGTGTTAAGAGAAGGGAAGATATATATATATATATATATTGGATGAATTAATAAATATATTAAAGGAGGAAAAGGGATACAAGGACTTTAAGAAGAAGTAAGACCCCAGGAGACAACAATGAGCTTGTTCCTTGGGGTATCATCAACTGGGAGATGGGGAATAGCTGACAGTCTAGAAAAAACATCAAAATGGATGGCGTTCCAAATCCTGTCTATGGTTCAGAATTTGGAGGTCCATCTCTGAAGATTGCCCTCCCACCAGAGGTGGTGGATGGAGGCACTGAACACTAGCTTACCAGTCCATCGCAAATGGAAGTGCCAGAAAAGTTCCTCAAAATCCATGATCAATCACGAGTAAACCCAAAATATCGCCCCGAACGGGGCCAAATGGTGCTTAGGTCTTCCAAACCATTCCAACAAAGGATGCAGTTGGGGTTAATGGGAATGTGACGGCTAATAAGGAAGGATTGGGTCGGTAGTGCTAGGTTAAGGGCTCTCCAAAGGGTAAGGGAGTGGCGGGGAATGAAGCCTTTAAACCAAACTAGAGGGGGCTAGTGGGACTTTGGGTTGTGGGGTCTGAGGAGGTTCCATACAGAGGAAGTGGAGAAGGTGTTGGAGGGGGAAGGGAGCCAAACAATAACGTCATTAGGAGAGGTGGAAAGAGGGGAAGGGAATCCCAAACCTGTGTGGGAAAGGGGAGGGGGACCGAGGACTAGACGCCGTTAGAGATGAAAGTGGAGAGGAGGTGAATTAGGGGATACGGGATAGTACGGGGGCCAAAATGGTTAAAGAGAAGATGATGGTAGAAATAGCAGAGATGGCGCGGGGGCGCAGCGAGGGGATTTTACTTCATACCCATGAGGGGTTGAAAGGCACCAGAGCGGTCCAGAAGGAGTCAAATCGAAGAAGGTAAGAATAGACCCACTTAACCCATATAGAGTCATGCTTTGAGGCAATTTTCTAGATGAGTTTGAGAAGGCAGGCTAGGTTAACATCAGAGATGCGATAGATACCCAGGCCTCCTTCCAAAGTAGGCTAACAGATGGAGGACCAACTAATCGGGTGGATGGAGCGGGAGGCTTCCTGTCCTTTCCAAAGGAAGGCTCAGAACAAGGATTCCATAGCCTGTATAATCGATTTAGGGATGGAGAATATTTCGCACCAATAGAGATTGGAGGATTGAAGGATGGAACGAATGAGAACCACTCTACCTGCAAAAGACAGAAGCTTGCCCTTCTAGAGTTGAAGCTGCTGCCGAATATGATCAAGCATCGGGAGACAGTGGTGGCGAGTAAGTCTACCAGGAATGAGCGGGAGACCTAAATCGGTCACAAGGAAGTAACCAGGTTTAAAGCCCAGAAGATGGAGGAGGAAATTCAGATTTGATCGGAGGCATCATAGAGAAAGATGGTGAATTTATCGAAACTGACACGAAGGCCAACGAGAGATTCAAATTGAGAGAGAGCCGAGAGGATGGAAGAGATAGAAAGATGGTCCGCTTCAGAGAAGATTATGAGATCATTAGCAAAAGCAAGATGGGTGAGATCAAGGGACTTGCACTTGGGGATGGGAGAGACAAGGAGTTGATCAGTTTATGATGAGGATACGGGAGAGGGCTTCCAAAGCTAAAGAGAAGAGGTAAGGGGAGGGAGGGCATCCTTGGCGAATGCCAACTCAGGAAGGGAAAAAACCAGTTGGGGAGCTATTTGTATTGATGGAGAAACGGGGGGAAGATATACAGGTCTCAATCCAGTGGCTGAATGGGGGAGGGAAGCCCATAGAGGAGATGACATCACTGATGAAGTCCCAGCGATTAGAGTCAAAAGCTTTGTGGAGATCTACCTTAAGGAGCGCAGTTGGGGAATGGGCAGATTTATTAAACCCGCTGACAATTTCTGCATAAGGAGATGTTGTCAGTAATACTCCGGCCCGAGATGAAAGGCGATTGATTCGGGCTTACAAGGGTAGGTATAGCCTTTTTTAGCCTATTCGCTGGGACCTTAGAAATGAATTTGTATAGGAGGTTGCAAAGAGAAATACGGTAGAAATTAGAAAGGTTGGAGGCTCCTTGTTTCTTAGGAATGAGGTAGACAAAGGTTTGGTTGATGGAAGAGAGCTGGGAAGGGTTGAAGAAGAAGCTACGAATGGCATGAACAAGATCATTCTCAATAAAATCCCATAAGGCAAGGAAGAAACCCATACCTAAGCCATTTGGACCTAGGGCCTTATTAGACTTGTTGGAGCGTGATACGGGTGGTTTTCTACCTTACCAGTTTTAGACCCGGGCCGAGGCTGAACCAAACACTCGATCGGGACAGTTACCGACTAATTAAAGCAGAGCGTCAGTTACGCTGGACCTACATGGCAAGAATGCTTTAGATAGAAGGTCAACGGCAAGGATGATTGGGCGGGACGGACGACAAGGAAGCTTAGTCCAGGGAGTGGTAGCAGTTCTTGACGAGAGACCCGCCCAGCATATTCTGAACATAACCATGTGTAACTCCTGCACGAGATCTTAATTTGTTCACTGTCTGACTTAGCCATCGGAGGCGGCTGCTCGGCATTCAAGCTAGCCCGCATCTAACCTTTCTTGCAGGACTCATCATCTTGGGAGCGAGAAGGGGCTTAGTCAGAACCAGGGTTATAACTATGATGCATCAGTTTGGTGATGTCCGTGTGAAAGACAATCTTCAAGTAATGGCAAGATGAGAAGCGAATAACGGGCGTGCTCGGCAAGAGACTGCCGGAGGTAACCCAAATTTAGAAGATCAAATACATTAGGACGATGGGGTTGAACGCTCAACCCGAGTGGAACAAGAGCATCCCGAGGATAATTTGATACCTGAAATTCCAGATGGGGAGGGCACGTCAGGAAGGCCCCTGGGGCATGCCACTGCATCAGATGTAGATGAAATCCGAAAAGGAATGCTCGAAATGCAGGGGGTGTTGAGAGGTTTGGTCCATCAAATTGGTGTCGAGCAAGGACCAAGACGAAACACCTAGACGGGAAGGTTACTGAAAGCTTTCCAAAATGCAAGAAGAGCCCGACCAAAAGGAGGGATCCTGAGCGGAAGACAAGCCGAAGGCCAGAGATCCACTCATACTGGCGCCGAACGCGACCAAAGACAACCAAATGGAACAAGGGTTAGAGCCCTTGACCGCATTTCGGTACTTTCTTGAACCGGGTCCTTGCCTTAAAGAAGTTGTCGAGAAGAAATCGAACATCAAGGAGAAAGCCAATCTCAAGCAACCCGATCAAGGGTATCGGTCTCCTGACTGCAATCCAGAAGAGAAAACATTGCGGAGTCAGAAGGAAATGGAGTGAGGCAGAATTGCCTTCGGAGAAGGATGGCCGAGGTAAAGCGTGGATTGGAGGATCGGGATCACGATGAAGATCTGGACATGGTCGAACGGGAACCATTCTCAGACAAAATCATGAATATGCCCCTCCCTCAAAACTTAATCATGCCAACTTTCTCCACGTTCGAAGGAAAAACAAAATCGAAGGAGCATATTAGTTACTTCAAGTCCGTAATGACTGCAGTCAGTCGGGAGGACGAACTACTTTGCAAAACATTCCCGGCCTCACTTAAGGGTCCAGCCATTAAGTGGTTCTTACAACCTGAATCAATTCATAATTTCAGAGAGCTTGCCTGGAAGTTCATAGCCCGATTCAGAAGTGCAATCGGGAGCAAAATAACGTCTGACAACCTATTTGCTATAAGGCAGAGACGAAGTGAATCCATTCGGGATTTTTTGAAGCGTTTCGATGAAGTGGCAATTGAGATCGAGGATCTTGACGATCAAGTTGCATACAACGCACTCTGGAGTGACATCACTTGTCAAAGGCTTCTGCAGGTCTGATTGATAGGCAAAGGCATAACATACGGGAAGTTATTGCGTAAGTAAAAAATGCCCAAGTGAAGGCTGATCGGTAACGAAGCCCCGACAGTGAAAGGAACGCTTCCAATGATTGGGACCAGGGATAAAAAAACAGGTGGAAGCGCGACCAAGTGCTAGAGAGCTTCACTCCTCTCAATGTGAAACCATCGAAAATTTTGATGCAAATCCGGGAAGTTGCATTCCCGACCAGAGGATCGGGATATGACGAAATACTACCGCTTTCACGAAGACTACGGCCACCACACCGACAATTGTCAAATCCACAAATCAGAGATCGAGAAATTGATCCAAAACGGGAAGGTTGGTCAGTATGTTCAAGGGTCAGGTAAGTCTCGTGAAAGGTCACTTGAGCCAAGGAAAAGGGCTCGATTAACTAGTCCGGGAGAAACCGCTAAAATGGCTGACAAAGGAAAGGAGAAAGAAGGTTGGGAGGAACCACTCGTGTACGTAATCATGGGTGGCCCGTCTGTTGAGTCAATAAAAATGGCAAAACAAAAGGTTGGGTTTGTAGGAGCTATTCATTTGCCAAAGAAGAGAAAAAATCCCGCGTGTCTTGAACCTATAACTTTCACCGATGATGATTTGAACGGGATAGTGGCACCTTATGATGATGTAATCATCATCAAAGCTGTCGTATGAGGCATTCAAAAGATTAATGCTGGCTGATGACCAGCTAACTCCTTCAGCAACACCTCTTTACGGTTTTGCAGGGTCTTCAGCAATGGCAGAAGAAACGATCCATCTGGACCTATAGATCGGGACATCACCTCGGGACACCCTTGTTCGGGTCAATTTTATGGTTGTAAAAGACCTATCCGCATATAATGTGATATTAGGGCGACCAACTCTAAATGCACTGGAGGTGGTCGTGTCACCCCGACACATGAAGCTCAAATTTCCAACAGATGTTGTAGTGGCGAGTGCAGATCCAATCAATTTACCTCCCAACAATGTTACGTGAATAACAGAGGTCAGAAAGCTTGGGAAGAGCCCTGACAATTGAAGTTCGAGATGACCGGGACAAAGAAAACATGCAGAGAGCTAAGCCGGTCGAGAAACTAGAAAGAATCCAACTAAATCAGGATTTTCCCGATTGAGGGACGTTCATTGGATCTGAACAACCAGTGGATTTAAAAAAGGAACTGACCAAGTTCTTATGTGACAACTCAGACATTTTCGTATGGTCAGCAAATGACATGCCCGGAATAGACAGGCGGGTAGCTGAGCATAAACTTTGGATTCAAAAGGATGCAATCCCGGTCATCCAAAGAAGAAGAAATTTCTCAATTGTGAAACATTAAGCCATTAGAGTAGAAACAAAGAAACTTACAAAATCAGGTTTCATTGAACCAATCGAGTGCCCGACTTGGTTGGCAAATGTTGTAATGGTAAAAAAGGCAAATAGGAAATATAGGATGTGTACTGACTACACAGATCTAAACAAGGCTTGTCCAAAGGACAAGCTACCCTCTTCCCAGAATTTACTTGCTGATAGACGCAACGGCCGGACACGACGTTCTCAGCTTCATGGACGCTTACTCAGGATACAACCAGATCTTAATGAGTCGGGAAGACGAGATGCATACTTGCTTCATGACCGACCAGGAAAGTTACTACTACTGGGTGATGCCATTCGTTTTAAAAAACGCAGGCGGCACGTACCAGAGAAGCAATCAACAAAATCTTCCAAGATCAGATCGGGAGGAATATGGAAGTGTACGTTGATGATATGCTCATGAAAAGTCTAGTTCGGGCTCAACACTTAGCAGACCTGGAAGAGATATTCAAGGTTTTAAGAACTTATCGGATGCGCCTGAATCCTGAGAAGTGTGCGTTCGGGGTTTCATCCGGGAAGTTTCTTTAATTTATGGTTTCTCAAAGGGGAATCGAGGCAAATCCTGAAAAATTCAAGGCCCTGACTGAAATTCAACCACCCAGAACCAATAAGGAAATTCAATGCCTAACCGGAAGAGTGGCATCGCTAAATTGGTTCATATCTTGAGCGGGGGAAAAATGCAATTCTTTTTTTAAGGGGCTGAAGGCCACACCAAGCTCGGGAGAAATCATATGGACAAGATGAATGCCGAAGGCATTCGAAGAACTCAAGAAATCACTCGGGACCACTCTCGTCTTAGCGTGACCAATAACCAGGGACAATCTGACAGTTTAGCTTGCCGTTTCACCGACCGCAGTAAGCGCTGTGTAAGTAAAAGGAGAAACTACACAAAACCCGGTCTATTATTTGAGTCTCTCTTGGTAACCTCGAGAAAGGTAAGGCCTTACTTTTAGGCCTATCCAATTACGGTCCCGACCAACTTCCCGCTGAAAAAGATTCTACAAAGGCCTGATGTAGTTGGAAGAATGGTCGAGTGGGCGGTGGAACTTAGTGAGTACTAGATCGAGTTCAAACCAAGAACTGCAATTAAAGCTCAGGTCTTAGCCGACTTCATTGTGGGAAACAGCTTACCACGAAGCAAAGACCTAAGCTCAACAACTAAGGCAACATACCTTTGGATTTTGAACGTGGATGGCTCGAGTAGCAGTTCTTGTTCGGGAGCAGGTCTGAGCCTTAAAAGTCCCGGAGACTTCACAGTCAGCTACGTGCTAAGGTTCAATTTCCCGGCCTCAAACAATGAAGCCGAGTACGAAGCTGTGCTTGCAGGCCTGCGAGTAGCAGGACCACTTAGGGCCCTAGAGCTGGAAGTAAGAAGTGACGTCCTTGAATATGTCCGCAAATGCGAACAATGTAAAAAACATGCAACTCCGAAGGTTCCTGCAGTACACTTACCCATTTCATGCCTGACCCCTTTTGCAATGTGGGAAATGGACCTAATCGGAAATCTTCCAAAGGCTTCAAGAAATCGGGAGTATCTTGTCGTCGCCATTGATTACTTTACGAAGTGGGTCGAGGCTGAACCTTTGGTTCTATCAGAGAGAAACAAATGGAGAAATTCTTGGAGGAAAAAATTATCTTCAGATTTGGAATACCTCAGGTTCTGGTAACCAACAATTGAATGCAATTTGAGGGGTCAGGATTCAAGGCATTTTGTGAAGGTGCCACATAGAACATCGTTGTTTTTCAGTAGGCTACCCACAAAACAACGGGCAAGTTGAACTCACAAACAGAACATTATAAACGGGATAAAAAAAAGACTAGAGGATAGTCGGGCCCACTAGGTCGAGGAACTCCCGAGCGTCTTATGGTCATACGGTACTACAACCCGAACCCCAACAGGAGAGACACCGGTGTGCCTTGCATATGGCACTGAAGCTTTGGCTGCTGTGTGGAAATCTTGGCGGTTCATTCCGCTACCAGTCCTTTGATGAAACGCAAAATGACTAGGGCCTAAAGGAAAATTTGGATTTCCTACTAGAAACCCATGAAAAAGCACAACAAAGGAACTCGTTACTATGACTCTCGGGTGAAAGCTCGTAGGTACAGATAGGAGCATCCGACCCCAGAAATCAAGGAAAGCTAACTCCAACCTGGGAAGGACCATACGTCATAGGGAAAGAAACAAAACCGAGAGCATACCGACTAAAGGACCCAATGACAGGAAAGCTGATTGATCGATCATAGAACTCGACCAACCTGAGAAGGTTCTATCAATAGTTTTGTTTCTTTTTTAAAACTAATAAAGTACTTCAGCATTTCCCGGGGTCTATCCCAATCACATTCTTTGGCACCTTCCTTAAGTACTTAGCAGTTTTTTTTTAAGGCAAAAAGAACTCGAGGTCTAACCCGATCACAATTCTTGGCACCCTCCTTAAGGACTTAGCACTTTTCAAGGCAATAAGTGACTCGGGGTCTAACCCGATCACAATTCTTGGCACCTTTCTTAAGGACTTAGCACTTTTATTAACCTAATTATATGTTTATTAGAGGAAAGTAAACATATCTCTGACTTTACTCCTGAGTAAGTTGCAAAGACACAACAATTGTGAAATTCCTAGCCAAATTTAATTTAAAGTAGACTGTTAAATACAAGGAGTTACATAACTTGGGATTCAAGGAGTTACTTGGCTCGGGAACAAGGCATTATATGCCTCGGGATACAAAAACTTCAACAAGATCCCACTGACAGAGTTCGATACTTAGTGATTGATATATTTAAGCATTCTCGAACTTGTCGCAGTCGCCGAGAGCAAGATTCATGTGCCGATCGAAAGCCATGAACTTACCAACGAGCAGATGGCCGTCTTGGATTGTCACTCATATTCTATCCCGAACGGCTCAGTCGACCTTCACGAATGGACTTGGGGAAGGTCTCGCCTCTACAAATTGCTTGACCAAACCTTCATTCGACACATTATTGTCAACAATGGTGTCGGTCGGGGACTCTCTGACATCACCCTCAGCTTGGGACTTCTCGACCTCCTTATCCTCAGCTTCATCCTCAGTCTCATCGTCAGGCTCATTCTCTGGAGGAGGATTAATAAAATCAGCAGGATCAGAAATCACAAGATCAAGAAGCTCGAGGAGATCTTTTGGCCTGGGGTGATGGAGTTCGTCATACAACTTTAAATCAAGAAATTTCTTCAACATTGAAGGATTCGGGAGGGACGTTTGCTCGAGGGTAAACCTGAAAGTCTGTCTCATTCCTTTTTTAAAAGTAGGAGTGGAAAGAGCCAATGCAAAACCTTTGAACTCTTTAGTAATGAAATACTCCTTCAGCACCTCCCTCTTAGAACTCCGGGACAACTTAGCATTCTTCTCCTCCTCACCCAAAAGAGTCTGGGCGCTCGCTAGATCCTCAATAGCTTTCCTGAGCTTATTCTCAAGCGACTCGAGATGATGAGTCCCGAGCTACCTCAAGCTCCTTCTTAGCTTGGGCGGATCTATAGTTAGCTTTCTGATGAAGCTGCTCAGAAAGCTTCAACTCCTCCGACTATTCACTCGCCTGACTCAACGCTTTGACAAAGCAATGAGCAGCCCCTGCCATGTATCTGAAGAAAAAAAAACATTAGTCAAAGTCATCAAAGTAAAAAGAAGTCAGAAGGGAAGAAAGATCACCTGTACCCATCCAAAAATAACTTGTCATTCGGGGAGATCCTTCAAATAATCCTAATCAGACTGAAGGGTGGCGCCCTCAACCTAACCCTAAGCAATGCTTGGGTCACCAAAAACCGAGTCACGCTTGGTTAGCTCGAAAGCAAAAGAGGGCCCAACGCGAGACTCAAGCTCAAAAATCTAAACCTTCTTGGCTGGGGGAGCCCAAGGCACTTCCACTGTTGGCTCCCTTCCTCCTTCAGGAGCACGAGGAACCTTTCTTTTGGGACTTTTATAGTCTCGACTGCGGCAGCAGAAGGCAGAGCCACAGTCGCAGAAGACTTTGCTTTGGAAGGAGGCTTCCTCCTCCGGGCATGAGCCATGAATTTGGTTGACATGGCGAGGAGGTCATCAGTCGGGACATCTGTAGACACTACACAATAGAAAAAATTAATCAAGTTAGAACACAGAATATAAAGTCAAGACAATTGAAACGAAAGCTCTCCCGGAGAAAGGCCCCACAACTAGAGGACAGGTTCATATTCTATAGAATAACCATGGACCGCACATTCATCCCCTTTCACTCGATTGATCTTCCCAACTATTTCTTCCTCGTCGGGATCCAAGCCAAAAGGGGTGTTAAGGAGGTCAATCTCTTTCCTCTTCCCCTGCTGAAAATCAGTAAGGAAAGGCTCAAGAGCAGGAGGACTGAAGAATAAGATAAAGTTCCCTCCACTTTTTGGTCGTGGACAAGAAAGTATTTTTTTTAGTAAAATTCCCCTGAAAATCAAGGGAAGTGGACGCCCTCTTCGCCAAGTAAAACCAGCTCCACTAGATATAAGGGTGTAAAGAATAATAATGGTGGAATAATCCGAAGGTCGGGAGAACACCTAAGTTATTACAAAAACCGACAATGCCGATAATATTGCGTCAACTGTTCGGGCTCAAGTTGATCGGGCTGATGGCATAATGGTTCAGTATTTCATGAAAAAGATCATGCAAAGGAAGACGAAGCCCCCCGATGAAAGAGTTATAGTATAAAGGATAAAAATCACTCGGGGGACTATTCACCCTTTCAGAAGCTCTTGGGAGGACAACCACGTACCCCTCAGGAATATTAAAGCTAGAAAGAAATCGGTTTAGATCGGAGGAAGAAAATGAACAAGGATAAAATTCAGGCCCTGATGTACTCTGAACAAAATCTATGTGCCAAGGGGTTCTGGGCTACGACTTGGCCAAAGCCAAAGCCCTATCATCTAATGTCTTTCTTTCAGGTTTATGAGGAATGGCCCCACAAAAACCACTCGGACATTGACAAGGTGGACGAGGAGGGTTCCCGATCTAGGAAGTGCGGTCCGGGAAGTCGATGCGGGAGGATCACGTGAAGTAGCTGTTGACTTTGGCCGCAGAACACTTTGCGCAGAAGGAGTAGCGAAGTCAGATGCAACAGCAGACTCAGAAGCCTCCCGAGAAACTTCACTCAGGACCTCATCAACTCAGGCTTCCTCAGTCGGGTCAGGACCCTGGGTACGAGACATCTCTTGTATGTCATCAGGGGAACTTTCACTCGAGTCATGTGTACGTTCATCATCTGAGGATTGCTCATGCAAGTCCTTCAGACGAATTTCTCACTCATGCACGTTTTCTCTCACGGTGAGTCGGGACGGGAACATGAGGTTGAAACCTAAAACCTCTCAAACTCTTCTTTGTCATCATAGTCGAGAGAACAAGGAAGCGTAGTCCAGGGAGTGATAGTAGCTCTCGACGAGAGACCCGCCCAGCACAGAAAAGGTAATACATACATTATAAAAGCATGGACTCACCCTTATGGTAAGCATCCAATACATTCTGAACATAACCTTGTGTAACTCTTGCACGAGATCTTAATCTGTTCACTGTCTGACTTAGCCATTGGAGGCGGCTGCTCGGCATTCGAGTGGGCCCGCATCTAACCTTTCTTGCAGGATTCATCATCTCGGGAGCAAGAAGGGGCTTAGTCGGAACCAGGATTATAACTGTGACGCATCAGAGCGAATGGCAAGAAGGATCTCTTCTGAGGAGGGGATGGCGCAGAGAGAAGGGAAGAGAGAAGGATCAATGAATTTGTGAATGATGTTAAGGGGGGGGGGAGGGAGGGGGAGTAAGGAGATTAGAAAAGTTGGAGACGATCTAAACCTTGATGTGAGCAGGGTAGGAAATGCAAGTACCGTTATTGGTGATGAGGGAGGGGATGGAATTGAAATTGTTCAGAGCCTTAAGAGGTCGGTGGGAGTAGGCCTAGTTGGAATCTCTGAAGTTGAGCCACTTAATTCTAGCTTTCTGGCGAAGAAAGCTTTCCTCAAAGGAGAGGAGGGAAGAGAGCTCGGAGGAAAGGGATTTTTCATCTTCGGCAATGGATGAGTTGTAAGGGTCATTATGGAGATGGGATTGGCCATGATGCAGGCTCGAACGGCAGGAAGAGACCCTCGAAGAGATATTGCCAAAAGTGGAGGAATTCCAAGAGCGGAGGGCTTCCTTAATGTTGCGGAACCTGCGGGCAAAGGCTATAAGAGGAAGAGAGTGACAGTGGACAGGTTTAGACCAAGCCTCTAGGACTGTGGGGATGAAAGAAGGGCTCGAAGTCCACATGTCAAAGAATTTGAAAGGCTTTGGGCCAATGGAGGAGGGGGGAGCAAGATGGACAAAATGGGGGCAGTGGTCGGAAAGACTAGAGTTAGAGAAGGAAGCATGGGAAGAAGGAAAGGAGGAGAGCCAATAGTCAATTCACAAGAAAACGATCGAGGTTAGAAGCAATTCTACCGGGACCAAAATGATGATTATGCCTAGAGAGGGGATGACTAAACCATCGTAGGTCGACAATGCTAGAGTCATCAATGGAGGCATTAAAATCACCAACCGCTATGGGATCTGGAGAGGACCCACCAACACGCATGGGAGAACCTGATGATGTTGAACTGCCCGCCAATACCCCAGGGTAGATTAGGAGCGGATATCCTCCCAAAGGGGGAAACGATCAGCAGAATGGTTGAAACCGTAGGCGATGCAGAGAATGATGGGAGGGGAGTGGTTTGCTAGGATACTGAGATGCATGAGCTGGAGGGAGGGCTTGAGAAGGGAGACTTGGATTCTCGAGGGATCCCAGAGAATTTAGATATGACCATGGGAAGAAGGAGAAGAGTTAGAGAGGAAAGACCAAGAAGGGGTGCTCAACTATAAGAATGATCATTATCATACCTTAGGCTGCGTTTGTTTGCAAAGGTGGGGTGGGAAAAAAGGGCTGAAAAAAAAAACATGTGGGCCCATGTGTAGTGGGGTGAGGGAGAAGGAAAGGAAAGGAAAGAAAAGTGTGGAAAAGTGTTAATTGGGTCCCACATTTTACTTTTCCACACTTTTCACAAAGTCCCACAAATTTTGTTGGGTTTTGAAAAGGCTTGGGGTGGGAAAGTTGGGTTGCCACATCACCAGGCAAGTTTCCTTAATTTAAGGAAACTTGTCTCTGACTTTCCCACCCCTAGCATGCAAACAATTTACACTTTTAGGATTTAAAGGAAAAGTAGGAAAAGTTTGCTCTTTTCTAGAATTTTCCCACCCCACCTTTATTCCAGCAAACAAACGCAGCCTTAGTGCTTATGGAAATAGAGGCATGATCTATTAAAGACTGCTAGGTATGAAGGAGGTGCTCATTGAGTTTTTTTCTACCTTTACTTGGTCTGAATTTAAATAAATTGGATTGGCATATCAGTTGATCAAGATAAAGACAATGTTGGTGTACTTGAAACGATTTAGCTATTAGATTATATCCATCAAGCTTGTGTTGGAGAAAGAGATCAGAAACATTATTAGTTCATGTGCACCTCAACTTGGATATGATGAATGCATTATGTTTTATGTAATAGATGGATGGACAGGGGCAGTAAAATTGTTAAGGAGAAATGATTATCGCAGGGATTATGCAAATTGGCATACCTGGAGTGGTCAACGAGGTTAAGAAAGCGTAGATAGAGGATACAGTTTTGGAAAGAGGAAAGTGTAAGGGATTTCTATTTAGACATTGCTGTTGCTTTTGATGAAGTTGTCATTAATGCTTATGTTGAAAAGATATGAGCCAAATATTGCTTCCTAACTAGAAGTTGTAACAGATTGTTATGTAAGAAGTAGATGGTTATGCCAGGGGATAGCCTGACCACACTATATAGGATAAAGTTTAGGGCGACCACTAATACGGTGTGGAATGAGATGACTACTTTTATATTAAGGTTGCCAACAATGCAAAAGGTGAATTCAAAAGGAAAATGTCATTCCTCTTTAGAGGCTTGTGGATGGGACTATGAGCTTAGTTTCTGGAAAAAATAAGACTTTGCAAATGGTCATCTCGTATTAAGGGTTGCTGAACAACAGGTGGGGACTATGTTACAACTTCTTAGTAGTTTCCTTTTGGACGATACACTGATGGATTAAGAGAAGTAAAGCCGAATGTGTGGCAACACTATATGGCAGAAAAAAATCCTGAAGGAGACATTTTTGGAGTAGTAGTTACATGCTGGAAACGGTACTAACAGTTTTAGAATTCCGCGGTGAACCATAGGCATAATCGAATCACACCTTGGAGATTAAGGACATAAAAGTGTGATCTTTTGAAGCCCACAAGGTATCAAGGAGGTGCTAGTCAAGTTTTTTCTACCGTAATCAGGGCGAATTCAAATTGATGTGGAATGGGCATTAACAATTGATAAATATTGAAGGAAAGCTGTGGTGGATATTAAAAGATTTCGCAGGAGGATTATAGCCATCTAGCTTGTGTTGAGACTTGTGATGTGATGCATTAACAGAAGCAAAGGTGAAAGTGTGGGTAGCACTACCCGAGGAGGAAAATTTTCTTAAGTTATTTCTAGGGAGTAGAAGTTAATAGTTTGAGATGCGAATAATTATTTCTCTAAGGTGGTCAACTCTTGGCATAATCTGTATCATACATTTGTGGTTTTGGACACAGGTGTGCTCTATTGTAGACCGTAAGGTATAAAGGAAGAGGCAGCTGAGTTTTTCCTACTGTATTTGGTGCAAATTTAAACGAAGTGAAATGGGCATATTAGGGGATAAATGATCGAAATAATGTTGTGGTGGCTGTTAAAAGATTTTGTGGTCAGATTATATCCATCAAACTGGTATTGTAGAAAGAGATCCTAAATATTATTGGTGCATATGTACCTCAATGAATAGTGGATGAGAGCCTTATGTTTTTTGTGATGGACTAGTGCACAAAATTTGCCCAAGCAAAAAGATTAACGTAGGGGGAATCATTTGAGAGGCTTTGAAATCGTAGATAGAAGATATGGTTTTGGGAAGAGGAAAGAGTAAGGTATCTCTGTTTGGACATTGCAGTTGCTTTTGATTTGGTAGTCATTAATGCTTACTTTGAAAAGAAAGGAGTATTTAAATAACCTCAGAGGTGGATATTATAGAAGCTCATAACTAGAAGTTGTAACATGTTGTTGTTGCTTGTATCTCAAGATATTACGCAAGTATACGTATCGCAATCAAGTAATAAATGATAAGTAAAGTATCGATCCCACGGAGAATTATATCCTTAAATTTCAATGTAAAAGTAAAATTGATTTAAATGAAATTAACAAGGTTGATTGGTGATTGACTAACTAAATAACCAAATGACAGGTAAAGAAAACTAAGGAACTAAAATGTAGATTAAGCAATGGAAGAAACTTAATGAGTGACAAGTGTGTTAGGAATCAAGTTTCCCTTCCCCTGAATTTTATAACACAAATACTAAAGCAATACTACAAGCTAGCATCCTAAATCAACATCTGCATATTCCTATGAAGAATTGAATTAAGAATGCAATTTAAACCCAATCCAATTAATGGTAATGTGAGGTAATTGGGTATTCCTACCCAACCTACTAATTAACACAACCTAATTAAAGATGATGCTAACTCACACAATTCAACAAACACCTAGACTTCATTAATTTTCCAATTAATGAAATCATAACATTCATTCAAGAAAGATCATTCAAGAACTGAAATTAGTCAATATAACATGCTGAATTCATTAACAATAAAGTGGATTGCAATAAAACTAAAGAACACATGATTAGTTACATATCAAAATTCAGGTTTAGGTACTACTATCATCCCAACACAGCTAAGATTTAGCCCATAACAGAATTCAAATGCATAAAACCAAGTATAGTTGACATGAGACTAGAAAGTAAGAAGATAGAGTTATAAAAACAAGAAGAAACTAAGGCTTCAATGCTTCCACACGAGCTCCAGCTTTCTTCTCCAGCAAATCAGCAACTCCAGCAGCTCCTTGCTTCCACAAGAGCTCCAGCATTGGTTCTATCTTCCCTCCTCTCAGCCGAGTCTCTATTCCCCACCTTAGTCGAATGTGGTTCATTCCTCCTTTTGGCTCTCTTCTCTTTCTTCCATAAATGTCTTCATTCATTAGGTTAGATTCTGGCCATAAGATTAGAACTTTTCCTCCTGAGATCAAGGGCTGAGAACCATCATGTATTTACAAGAATTTTGTCCACTTAAGTTAGCCCTTTCTGGTCAATTCCATTTGAATTGGATCTGAGAATATTCTGCTCCGTTGTTGTAGCAATGCAGCAACAACTCTACAACAAAGTTAGAGGACAGGTTCTTCTATTATGAATCTTCACCTACATTTTCAAGAGAAAGAGAAACAGTCAAATTCATCCATAAAAAGAAGGGAAGTTCATGTAATGGTGACAATAATGAACTAAACAAAATGCAACATGTTAAGACTAAATAAGACAACACCTAATGAATACTATCACTAAAACAAAGACGAAATACTCCTAAATCAAGCCATCTCAAGTATAAAAGTTATCAATCTTAACTCTATTTCATAGAGTTATCAGTTGTTACGTTAGAAGTACATGGCAATGCCAAGGGACAGTCTAACTGCACCTTATAGCCTAGTCGTCCTGGATGTGTTCCTCACTCCACAAACTCTTACAAAGGGTGAGATTACGTACCCAAGGATAAGGGCTGGAGCTTGATAGGAGATTGCTTGGAATCATTTACTAATGAAGCAAGGAACATAAATTTTATGAGGATTACTAATACTATTTGAAATGAGATGGCTACTCATATTAGCAAGGTTTGCTGACATGCCTGAAGATGGAGAAGCTCTTGATATTTTAGTGAAGTATCAAAGGCTGGTTGGGAAATGGACTTTTTGGTTCTGAGGTATTTTTTTATCTTTCCTTGGACAACTCATCAGGTTACGGTTATGCACATGTTGTGGTATCTTAAGAGAGCTCCTAGGGATTTTATAATGCAGATTGGGCTGGTTCACCAATTGATAGGAGATCTACCACATGTTACCGTACCCCATTTAGAGGAAATGTTGCATCCTAGGAGAGTAAGAAACGAAATGTGGTTGATCAATGCAGTGCAGAACAATACGGAATGTAAATTCAGCAGTGAATTATATAAATAACAAACATAAATAAAATCCGAAGGCTTTGGGAAGAGTAAATCAGATTTACTCTATTATTCCACATAATTAGACAGGGCGTATAAACAATGTGTAATCCTAGTAATAAACCTAGACTAACATCTAACCAAACACCAATGGAACTAATCTGAAATGCTATAACCAGCAACAAGTATGGAAAGGCAGCAATATCAGTAGAAGTAGGGCTGCAAACAGCATGATAGATGTTGCTGGAACTATGGGTAATATGGTAGAAGCAGAACTGCAGTACTATGATGCAGCGGGAAATAAAGAACGGAAGAAACAACAGTAATTAGAGAAGAACAGCAAGTGCAGCAGGAATTGAAATCAATAACTGTCTGACTGCAGGAAGGAAAAAAACAGAAGAAAGAAAGGCAGCCCTATGGAAGGAAGGAGAGGGAAAAGAGAAGAAGACAAGGAGGAAGAGTCTTCCGTTCAAGGAGGAGAAGAAAAGGCAGAACAGAGAAGATGAAGACGAGGAAATTAATGACAGAATGCTGGGCTGCTGTGACATATTGGGCAGGAAAAGTAAAATTGTTGGGGAAGAAAACAAGGTTTTTCGGTGGAGAGAAAAGAGTATGACTAGATAGAGGAGGGAGTAAAGGAACTTTCAGAACCAATAGAACCTAAAAAAGGGGGAGGGGTGTGAAGAAATTTACCTTTGAGTGGGAGAGAGGGCTTTCCGCCATGAGAGAGACACTGCTTGTTGCGATTTTTCTTTCCCCATTTTTTATGCCTTCAATCTTGCTGGTGGTTAGTAAATAAAGGAAAAAGGTTTCCTAAAATAAACCCAATGAAATAAAAGGAATCAAGAAAAAGGACTTCCCTGAGATATCCTCAACTGAATAAAATCTTATAACTCCCAAAATATGAAAAGAAACTACCCAACTGCCGCACAATAAACAATCTTAAATAACCCCAAGATATAAATACTTGTGTAGCGCCCCCCCCCTCCAAAAAAGAAGATGAAGTGGTATAGACCACGGTCCCATGGGTTCAGATAAGCCTCTCTTGAATATATCTCTACACGGCTCACCCAACCAAGCTGAAATGTTCCATCATCTCTGCTTCTGATAATAATGAATAATGGGTGGACATGTGATGTCCCCATCAGTCAGAGTATCGAGCATTGCACTTGTTACTTGCGAATGTATGTGGATTAGGCAATTTTTGAGTGAGCTTGGTTTCAGTCATGAGTCTTCATGTCTTTGCAGTATGGCAATCAGGCTGCTATTCATATAGCATCAAATCCTGTCTTTCACGAGTATGTTGAAGTTGACTGCCATTTTGTTCATGGGAAGCTGCAACAGAGATTAATCTCCACTTGTCATGTTTGATCTGGAGAACGACTAGCTGATTTGTTTCCAGAATCTTTGGGGGCTGAGAGAGTGAGCTGTACTCTGTGACAAGCTGGGAGTGTTAAAATTAAGGCTGAGGAGCTTTTTCGGAATGGAGAATGCTTTTGGGGGGCTGAGAGTTACTAATCCTTGACAATCTGACAACTGTCTTCTTCTTCTCAAGCGCTTTCATCTCTGGTGCTCTGAAATTTCACACATATCATAGTTAAAAATACAGTGTATGTTTGATTGTTTCAAGCTTTCAGTTGCTTATGTTCAGTTTTCGTTTTTAAACTAATTTATAGATGGGTTTAAAATGTCAAAAATTAGCAGCATAGGAAAAATCATGGGCAAAAATTTTCTGGGTGAGTCGGCTTGGAAACAATTAGGTTTTGACTGAGTTTCGGTCAAAACATGCCATATCTCATTTTCAAGTTAAACCAAAACTGGTCTTGAAACTAAGGTTTGAATCTTGTCACAAAATAGGGGTTAAGACTAACTTGGTGCAATGATAAGACTGCTCCATTGGGACCTTGGGTTCAAGTCGGGAAAGATCTTCTCCACAAATCAGGGTTAAGGGTGTGTACATATCAGCTTTAGCATCCCTGAACCCTGCAGTTGTGAGAGCCTTCTGCATTGGGTACCTTTTTTCTTATGGAGGTAGGAAATGTCCTATTTTTGGCTTTGTTTCCTTTGTTCTCACACTATTTAGAATGTTTATTTTCAGTTTCTTCTCTTCTTGCTTTCAGTATCTTAATATTTTCTTATTTGGGAAAATTTTTGTTTCTAGTTGGTTGCTATAATAATAGAATATGCCTTTTATCACGATTTCAAATTTTTGTGAGTTCAGGTTGTCATACAATATGACATCAACTCATTCCAGGGGGCAATATTTTACTCTGTGATTAAGTTGGCTTTCTGAACTCCTCGTGCTAGTAATAGTAAGCCTTCTGTAAGTATTTAGTTCATTTTAAATCTGTTTTGTTTGATTTCGTATGGCAGTTTTTTGTTGTCATTTGACACTACATCTCTTGTGAGTTTACATATTTTGAAATGAAGATGAATTGATGATGACAAAAAAGGTGACATGAGGTTATCATTTTAAGTTTTGGATGTATGTTGTATTTATGCTAGAAGTTGATTACATATGTTGAATTTGATTTGACATTACATTTTTTTGTTGTACACCACATCTGTTGTCAGTTTTACATTGTTAAAACAACTCTGGTCTAGACCACCTACCGGTATGAACCATTCGGCTTCAAACATCTAGTATTTACTAGGATGAAAGATCCAATTAATTACATTTCGAAGCGCACTTCCGGGGAAAAGATTCGTCTTTAGGACTACCCTCAGGGGTTGCCATGTGGAAGTTGCGACATACCAGAATAGGCGTTCAATGAATATTTGAGATGTTACTTCTCGGCGAAAGTGGTAAGTTGATGGGAAACAACCTATCTCTATCTGCACGCATGTCAGAGCATTAAATTTGACATTTAATGCTCTATTCTTATGCATTATGCTTATCAAGAGAACACCAAATCATCCTAATCTTCTTGGGCATTGTTTCCTTACAGTTTGTCTGGAGTTCAAAAGGGAATACATCACATCTAATACCCACGTAAGTCAGGATTACAGACAAATCTAGGGGAAGGTGTATTAAGCCCTAAGCTTCTCCAACAAGATTAGGGCTTTAGCTTCCCCAGTAAGATTGATGCCACATTGAATCCTAGCCCTTCTTCCCAATTGAAGAGATCCGATGGTCAAGGAATTTATCTATAAGAGAACAACTTTTGGTGCATTAACTCCTCTCCACGAGGATTTGTGTTATCCAAAGATCTGACGTTACCATTGGAGGTGGCTTCCAGTCCACAAAGGTGGCCTGCTTTCATTGCTTTTCTTGTCCGCAGGTATCTGGTCGAGTCATCTTTTAACCAAACCAAAAACTAACAGATTTTGGAGCAATATTTTGCGCCATCTGTGGGAATGACATTGTCGTTTTCTCCCTTGTGTTTTACGTTGTTAAGTGAAGATGGCAGGAAATAATTAAGATAACAACAATTCGAATTCTTAAGGATGTCCACGTGGGAAGAAGAAGGTGAGCACCTGAAAAGAAGGTACCTCAAAAGTTGCCTCTAACTGGCCAACACGTGTGATGCAGCTCATTGAACATGGAACTGCGTTTAATATTGGACTTCTCTTGCAAGGAGCGAATCAACCCCTGCATATGATCCGGCTCAAGCACAAGCTCTTCAAAGGAGGATGATGGATATGATAAGCTTATTTTAGACGATGGTGAATCAATGGAATCAGATTCTGAAAGGCCCAACCATTGTTCTGCTTGAAATAGTGGTCCCCTCTTATGTCGATCAGCATGACGGTGCCCAAGGAGATGGAGTGGCTTTGCTCCCCACTAATTCCACCAGGAACAGAGTTGACGATCGTAGGAAAAACCATCATGAAGGAGGTCACCGTTTTGTTTTTGACAAACTGGAAGCTCAAGACGATAGACACTCATTTCCTGGAGCTATAACTAATGGTCATCAACTACCCAAAGTCTGAATGGCTCTCAGGCAATGTTCTGCTGAATCAAGTGCCTCCATGCCGGCAAAAGGAGTATCTAAAGCCCCTCTAGCAACATGGGACGAAAGCCTCTACCAGCATATCAAAGATATGAATGATCATCTTTACCAGTTGGATAAAAAGGTTCATGATGAGATATAATTAGTTCTCAATCAAGATCCATTTGTTTATCATGGTAGTTCCATGGCATATGGGTTTTCGCACACCAATCTTCATTGTGTATGATGGAACAACTGATCCAATGGCGCATATTAGTAATTTCAATTCCATCATGGCGATGTGTGGAGGAGAAAATGCTACAAAGTGCAGATACTTCCTTACCTCCCTAAAAGGTCCAACAACGACTTAGTACTCTTGTCTACCAAGACACTCTATTAACAATTTCACGGAGTTGGGTTATGCTTTTGTTGCTCGCTTCAAGAGTGGAATAAAAAAAGATATGACGGAGGACAACTTGTTGGCGTTAAAGCAAGGACGTTCTGAGTTAATTCTAGATTTTATAACTTGCTTTTACAACATCTCGATTCTGATTTAAGATTTAAGAGCAATCACCAACGAAAAGTTGGAGACATCTATAGTGGAAAGAAAACCCAAAACTCTAGTTGAACTCTTAAATGTGGGATACTAGACGGCAACTATGGAAGTCTTCGAAGCAATCGAAATGATAATAAGGATAGGGATAAATCCTTTAAGCAAAGTTCTTGTGAAGAATGGCGAAACAAAATCGGTCGCGATCTGCCATTTTGATGCAAATTCGAGTCTCTGGTTTGTTGAAGAAATCTGGAAAGCTATATGACAGGTCAGAGAACAGGGCCGATATGTCAAAATATTGTCTTTATCTTAAGGACAAATGGCACCATACTAATGATTGTCATATGTTTACGATAAAGATAAAAAAACTAATTACTGGAGACCCATAAATCAGTTCGTTAAGGCTGGCTGTAGAGGAGAAAAATCACCTTCAAGGAGACGCAAAGAACTCCTCCCAGAGAACGGGACAAGTCTTGAGGGAAAGCTCCAGCCATTTGAGGGATGGGGATCTTCCTAGGATTAACACGATTTTGGGAGACCCAGTCTTGAATCTCTCCGACAAGCTAAAAGAAGCACTTGTATTCTGAACCAATTGCTTTTTTCTGGAAAGGAGCTTGTGGATGTTCACACTAATGATAATGCCATAGTCATCAGAGTCATGTTGGCTAACCACATGATCTATTGGGTGTTGGTAGATATAGGATTATAGGCCCCCACGGATCTTGTCTGTGCGGGGGGGGGGGGGGGCCGGGGGGGGGGGGGGGCCGGGGGGGGGGGCGGCCGGCGCGGGGGGGCGCGCCCCCAGGCGGCCCCTGGGGGGCGGGCAACGCCACACGGCGGGGGGGGGGCGGGGCGGGGGGGGGGGCCGGCGCGGGGGGGGGGGGGGGGGGCGGAGGGGGGGGGAAAAGGGGAATATACGTATTGTTTTGATTATATTTTCTATTTCTAATGTGGGAATCTTGCTACGTAAGTTTTGGGAGTTTTTTTAGAAAGCATAGTTTCTATTTTGGTGGTAGTTTCTATTTTCAAAACTTTCTATTTAGGAGTTAGGAAGTTACTAAAACTGTAATATTTTGTTTCCTTCTTCTAGAGGACAATTACTTGTCTCTCAAGTTGTATTAGATTCATTAGAAGCTATAAA
Source organism: Hakea prostrata (assembly GCF_041222555.1). Taxonomy (NCBI): domain Eukaryota; kingdom Viridiplantae; phylum Streptophyta; class Magnoliopsida; order Proteales; family Proteaceae; genus Hakea; species Hakea prostrata. The sequence goes on along the minus strand of NC_142609.1, from coordinate 45,612,101 downwards.
TAAAAGTGCTATGTGATTCTAGACTCTTTAGCTAAGAATCACAGGTCTTTTCTACTGGTTCTTCATCTCTCTTCTCTTCTTCTTCTTCTCTCTTTTCTCTGTTCAAGTTCAACTGCTATTTTGATTGTTTAAAGCTTGTTTTCTAACATGGCATCAAAGCTTTTTTGAATCAAAATAGTGTTGTTCTCAATATTCTCTTCTGAAATTCTTTTTTTTCTGTTCCCTTGGTGTGCAGCCACCTAATGCTGTATATTATGGACTATTAGATCAGATATTCATGTGAACTGATCTTCTTTACCTATTACCTTACTCTTACACGTTCCAGAACTTGGATACCTTTGTTACCTCTCTCTCTCTTTTTTTCTCCTATTTTGTCCTAAGGTTGCAAAAAAAAAAATTTCTGCTCATTCTACTTCAAGTTTTGGAAAACTGATTTGATTGCTATCTACCTCAGTTTAATGTCTTCACTTACACGTGACTCAATCATGAGTACGGCTGAATCAAAAGGATCTCAAGGAGATCATGTAAACGTTCAAATTACATCTATCAAGCTCAAACGTAGTTCTAATTACTTGTGGTCACAAGCGGTTCGGGTGTACATACTTGCAAAAGGTAAGCTTAAGTTCATTGAGGATGAACCTCCTGCTAAGACTGACAAATCCTATTTTAGTTGGATCCAAGATGATGCAATCATCAAAATCCGGATGTGGAATAGTATGGCACCAGATATTGCAGCGAATGTTATGTTCCATATGACTGCAAAGGAAATTTGGGATGATTTGCAAGAGACTTATTCCCAAGCTAAAAATATGACTCGGATTTTTAGTATTTATAAAAAGCTATTTCAATTTCAGCAAGCTGACAAGTCTCTGCAGGATTATTACAACTCCTTTAAAGGCATGATGGAGGAGTTGAATGTCTTTCAACCTCTCACCACTGATATAGAGAAGCTAAAGGCCCAACGGAATGAATTTTTTGTGTCTAAGTTTCTTGCAGGATTGAACCCTGAACTGAAATCTGTCAAAGGACATCTTCTTGTTGGTGAGCATATCCCTAATCTTAGTGAAGCATATTCTAGACTTCAATGTATTGCCTTGCCTGAAGGGAGTTCTCCAAACAAAAGTTCTAAAGGAGAAAATTCACCCTTCACTACCTCTTATCGAAGTGGACATTGTCATGGTTCAGGGGGAGTTAGTAGGTCTTTTGGAGGTCGTGGTGTTCAACTGTCTGATAAGACATCTCGACTTTGTACTCATTGCGGTAAAACAGGGCACTTAGTGGAAGCTTGTTGGGCCAAACATGGAAAACCAGAGTGGGCCAAGCACCTTGCCAATCATGCCGTTTCTGATGGTGGTACTCGACATCGTAGCAAACAACGATAGTGGTTCTGGATCTTCTTCAGGGGACTTGTCTAAGACTCTAAGAGATGATGTAAGCCAAATCCTTCGCCGATTGCAAAATATTGAAACTGGCGCTTCCACATCCACTAGTACTTCTGCTGCCACACTTTCTCTTGCAGGTAACACAACACTTCTCACTTCTACTCCCACCCCTTGGATCATCGATTCAGGGGCCTCTTCCCATATGACTGGTAAGTCATCACTTTTTAGCTCTTTTTCTAAATCTACCACTAAAAATTCTGTTGTCATAGCTAATGGGACTTCCACACCTATTCTAGGCTCTGGAAGTGTTTCTCCTACACCTTCTCTTACTTTATCATCCGTACTCCATGTTGCTAACTTTCCTTTTAACTTATTATCTGTTAGTCAATTAACTAAAGCACTAAACTGCTCTGTGACTTTTACTCCCACTTATTGTGTTTTCCAGGACCTTCACACGAGGAAGACGATTGGTGGAGGGTGTGAAAGGAACGGACTCTACTATCTGGACTATGCTACCCCTATTGCGGCTCTTTCTGAGGATTGTGTAGATGCTCTCCAGTGGCACTGTCGTTTAGGCCATCTGTCTTTACCTAGATTAAAAATTTTATTTCCTTCTTTTAAATCAGTGTCTAGATTAAATTGTGAAGCGTGTGAGTTAGGGAAGCATCATCGTGCCACCTATCCTCCACGCTCTATCACTCGTAGTGAGTCCTTATTTTCTCTTGTTCATTCCGATATTTGGGGCCCTTATAGAATTAGTAATAGGCATGGTTTTCGATATTTTGTTACTTTTGTGGACAATTTCTCCCGTCTTACATGTTTGTATCTTTTAAAGGATCGGACAGAGTTCTTAACTACATTTAAAAGCTTTATTCATGAAATTCGGACTCAATTTTCTCTTCCTATTAAAATTTTTCGGTCTGATAATGCTTTAGAATATGTGCAACATGATATATATAACTTGTGTGATTCTCTTAGAATGATTCATCAAACCAGTTGTTCATTCACTCCCCAACAAAATGGAGTGGCTGAACACAAAAATCGTCACCTCTTGGAGGTTGCACGCGCTATTTTGATTCAGATGAATGTTCCAAAGAGTTACTGGTGTGATGCAATTTTGACTGCTAGTCATTTAATTAACCGCATGCCTATGCCTTTGCTTTCTGAAAAATCTCCTTTTTCAATTGTTTTTCCCAATAGAGAACCGTTTTCAGTTCCACCCAAAATTTTTGGTTGTGTGTGTTTTGTTCACATACCACATCCTTTGGATAAACTTTCCCCCCGTTCTATTAAGTGTATTTTTCTTGGGTACTCACGCACTCAAAAAGGTTTTCGTTGTTATGATCCGGTTCTTCGCAAAAAATTTATAAGTGCGGATGTGACCTTTTTTGAAGACACTCCTTATTATCTAAGTCAATTTGTGTCTGTTGAAAATGTTTTGGATGATACTCCTCCTATTCCCTCTTTAGTTCCTTCCACTAGCAATGTTCCTCTACAGGTTTATCAGCGAAGACATAAGTTGCCAGACCATACTGTGGATAGTAGAGTTCCTCATAACTATATTAGCGGCTCTCCTTTAGTGGAGCCTGAAGCTGGCCCTACAAATGTTCCTTCTTCATCCTCTCCACTTGCGGATTCTTCTAGTGGAGATCCCACTCTGCCTTCAGATGACTTACCAATTGCTTTAAGGAAAGGTACTCGTACTTGCACTTTACACTCTAACATTGTTTATCCTGTTTCCAATTTTGTTTCTACCTCTCATCTCCCTCCTAGCTTTCGTTGCCTTGCTTTGTCTATGTCTGCCGTTCATATTCCAACCCATCATACCGAAGCTCTTAAAATTCCTGGCTGGAAAGCCGCTATGGATGTGGAAATGGATGCTTTACATTCTCGTCATACATGGTCTTTAGTCAACTTACCTCCTGGGAAAGATGTGGTCCGTTGTCGGTGGGTGTATACAATTAAGTACCATTCTGATGGTACGGTTGAAAGGCTTAAGGCCCGCTTGGTGGCTAAGGGCTATACACAAACATATGGTGTAGATTATTTTGAGACTTTTTCTCCTGTGGCAAGACTTAATTATGTCCGTGTCTTGATATCTTTGGCTGTGAATTATGATTGGACTCTTTTTCAGCTTGACATAAAAAATGCATTCTTATATGGTGATCTTCATGAAGAAGTTTACATGGAGCAACCTCCAGGATATGTTGCTCAGGGGGAGGACAGTGTTCATGTTTGCAGGCTTCATAATGCGATTTATGGACTCAAACAGTCTCCACGGGCTTGGTTTGAGAAATTTAGCAAGACTGTGGAGTCTTTTGGTTTTGTACAGTGTTATTCTGATCACTCTATGTTTGTTAGACGGCAAGGTGATTGTGTTGTCATTATGGCAATTTATGTTGATGATATTGTCCTTTCAGGCAATCATGTTGATGCAATTCATACAGTTAAGGCACAGTTACAAAAATCTTTCCAAACCAAAGATTTAGGTGATCTACAATATTTCTTGGGGATTGAAGTGATCCGCAGTAAAAAAGGAGTAAGTTTCTCACAAAGAAAGTATGTGCTAGATCTTTTGACTGAGACTGGAATGCTTGTTTCTAAACCTAGCGACATTCCCATGGATCCTCAGTTGAAGTTAAGACGTGATGATGGTGAGTTGTTAGATGATGTCCATCGTTACAGGAGTCTTCTTGGGAAACTTATTTATCTTACTGTTACTCGTCCTGATATTTCTTATTCTATTGGTGTGTTGAGTCAGTTTATGCAGTCTCCTAAGAAGGCTCATTGGGATGCAACGATGAGAGTGCTTCGGTACTTCAAGAGTGCGCCTGGAAAAGGGCTCATCTATCGACCAAATCGAAGTATGGACTTGGTTGCCTTTTCTAATGCAGATTGGGCTGGATCCGGCATTGATCGCCGGTCAACCACAGGTTATATTACTTTTCTTGGTGGAAATCTTGTGACTTGGAAGAGTAAGAAACAGTCCACCATTGCTCGATCTACTGTTGAAGCTAAGTATAGGGCTATGGCCCACACCGCTGCTGAATTCATGTGGCTTCATTCATTGTTTGAGGAAATAGGATTTCCAGTTTCTGCCCCTATGAAAATGTTTTGTGATAATCAGGCAGCCACTTACATTGCTAGCAATCCAATGTTCCATGAGAGAACGAAGCATATAGAGGTAGATTGTCATTTTGTGCGTGATGCAGTGAAGAAGAAGCTTATAACAACTCCTTTTGTGAGTTCAACTGACCAACTAGCTGATTTGTTCACCAAAGCTCTGTTCATACCAGGTTTTCAGTTTATCTGTTGCAAGCTGGGCATGGGAGATTTGTATGCTTCAGCTTGAGGGGGAGTGTTGAAGTATACATAAATAGGAATTTTACTGTTCACGTGAACAATGTTTTTACTGTTCATGTGAACAGTATTTTGCTGTTGTTTTGATTATATTTTCTATTTCTAATATGGGAATCTTGCTACATAAGTTTTGGGAGTTTTTTAGAAAGCATAGTTTCTAATTTGGTGGTAGTTTCTATTTTCAGAACTTTCTATTTAGGAGTTAGGAAGTTATTAAAGCTGTACTATTTTGTTTCCTTCTTCTAGAGGACAATTACTTGTCTCTCAAGTTGTATTAGATTCATTAGAAGCTATAAATAAATGTGCTCTGTGATTCTAGACTCTTTAGCTAAGAATCACAGGTCTTTTCTACTGGTTCTTCATCTCTCTTCTCTTCTTCTTCTTCTCTCTTTTCTTTGTTCAAGTTCAACTGCTATTTTGATTGTTTAAAGCTTGTTTTCTACCACAATAATCTAAAAACCACTATCACCCATTCCCCCCCAACCAACCCCCACCCCCACAAGGGGCGGGGCGGCCGACAGGGGAGGGGAGGGGGGGGGGGGGGGGGGGAGGCCCCCGGGGGGGGGGGGGGGGGGGGGGGGGGGCGGGCCCGCGCCCCCCCCGCCCCCCGCCCCCTACCTCGGTCTGATTGAGAATAAAAAGAGAAAACAAAAGCAAACCTCACGCCATTCTTTCACCTATCTTCCTTTGCTTGGTCAGCTGAGGACATGCCAATGATTGATTGAAGTGTTATTATGCATGGTTTGTGGATTAACAAATGAGCAACACCAGTAATACTGAGAGAATGGAACTTCGCCATTAAAAAGCATCAAGCTATCCAAACAGAAGTTGATAAGCTTGAAAAATCTGGTTTTATTCAACCTACCAAATGTTACACATGGCTAGCGAATGTAATGATGGTGAAAAAACAAAATGGGAAGTGGAGGATGCGCACTGATTATACAAATCTCAATAAAGCATGTCCTAGTTATCCTGTCCCTAATATTGACTTGTTGATCGATGCGATGACAGGGCATGAAATATTAAGTTTCATAGATGCATATTCTAAATACAACCAGATTCTGATGAATCCTGAAGATGAGGTTCACATAGCCTTCATGACTAGCAGAGGATAGCTATTATTATACGGTCTTGCATTTGGTTTTAAGAACACTGGAGCCACGTATCAGCAGGCTGTGAACAAGATCTTTTGTAAGCAGATTGGGCGCAACATGGAAGTTTTAGTAATCATGTCATTAGGAAACTCAAACCATATTTTCAAGCCCATCCAGTAAGTGTTTTAACTAATGTAAAAAGATCTAAAACCGTCCAATTTTGGCGTAGAGAATGATAGCTTGGGCAATATAGATGAGTGAACATCAAGTGGATTTTAAAACAAAGATGGCCATTAAGAGCCAAGCCCTAGCTGATTTTGTAGTAGAATTCTTCACTAGATGGACCACGTACGAAGAGTCTGATACACTCCTGGAAACCAGGTTACTTTTTGTGGATGGAGCCAATAATGCAGTAGGAAATGGAACTGGCCTGGTTTTACAGAGCCCAAATGGCTTCCCCAGCTTATAGTGAATTTGGTTAAGGGAACTTATGAAGCAAAAGGAGAAAGAATGTCAAAATACTTGATTAAAGTCAACCAATTGAGGATTCATTTCTTGAACTTTGCTATCACTTGAATCCCCATGGAAAATAATGCAAAAGCTTATATATTGGCTAAGTTGGCCTCTGTTGGATTCATGGATATTGAGGCTTCAGTTTATTAGGAAGTTCTTAGTGAATCAAGCATTGAAGAATCGAAACGGATGGATACAGATGAAAAGGAACCATCCTGGATGAGTCTTCTGATTTCTTACCTCAGGGATGATCATTTGCTAGAAGATAAAGAGCATGCTCGCACTATCAAAAGGAGAGCAGCCAAATTTACGTTGGTAGAAGAAAGCACTAAACATGTGTAGAGGACTCCGGCAGTACCATTAGTGTCCATTTTGAGCCCAATTCCCTTTGCAAGGTGGGGAATATACATTTTAGCTCCTTTTCCTCCTGCGTCAGTCAAAAGGAACCTGTGGCTTCCATTACACAAAAGCAAATGGAGAAGTTCACCATAACCAGGATCATGTACATGTTTGGTCTTCCAAATAATGGTACTCAATTTGATAATCCAGTCTATAAAGAGTTTTGCTAAAAGTATCAAATTGACTTTCGAAGAGTTGCAGTTGCTTATCCACAATGTAATGGTCAAGTTGAAGTTACTAAAAGAACTTTACTTGATGGAATTAAAAGGCAATTAGATGAAAGTAACAGGCAATGGCTCGAAGAACTAAATCATGTTTTATTAGCCTACAGAACTTCTGCTAGAAATCCAACAAGATAAACACTCTTCAAACTATCCTATGGCTCCGATGCCTTAGTTCCAGTGGAGGTATTAGCAGGATCCCTCAAGTCATCCCAGTATAATGAAGAGGCCAATGAGGAGGGCATCAAAGCTAATTTGGAGTTCCTTGATGAAGTCTATGAAATTGCATTCTATCAAAATGTTGCTTATCAGAAGAAGGCTGCCAAGTACTACAACTCTAGGGTACGAAGCAGGACTTTTCAGAAGGGTGACTTAGTGCTCTATCAGGCAGACATCTCCAACCCAAAACGAAGAAATAAGTTATCTCCATGATGGGAAGGTCCCTACCTAGTAGTTCATGAATTGCAGCCTGGAACATACAAGCTTAAAGATTTCAGGACATAGAAGGTACTTGCTCATGCATGGAATGCCATGCATTTAAGGAAATTTTATCAAAAAAGTAATGGCAAGTGACATGTCGGCAGACTCTTCTTTCCATAAAGTAGTGCCTTGTGTAATCACCAGGTATGCATACTTTGTAAATTTTGCTTCTCACCCTCCTATTCTTTTCAGCATTTGCCTAATCAGTTATTTAGTATGACAAAGCTATCCTATTTAAGGGGGGAAGTAACCTTTGGTAAAACGGCATGACAAATAGATACACACAATGCTAATAAAATTGAAAAAAAGTCTGATTGCCATTGAAGTAAAAGAATTGATATCTACACGGTGTGATTTACAAAAAACAAAATAAAAATAGACACAGTGAAAATGAAAGAGAAAGATGGATTTTCATTCATCAACAGCAGCAATTGTTGTTGGATCAGCGTCAGCGGTAGCGGATCAACAATAGTTGGAGGATTCTCTTCAGGTTTAGCTTGGGGCTCCCTCTCACTTTCTTCTTCAGGAAGACCTTCCTCTACCACATCTGGGTAGGGAGTGCAAAGAGGCAACCCATCAAGGAAAGGATTTGAAGGATTAGGAGGAGTATCTTCAGTGACAGGTGGAGCAAAGGTTGAAGTAGTTAGAGGAGCCATCTAGTCAAAGACAGGGATGTTGAGCCTCGTACAAGTGTTGGCATCAAAGGTTAGGGGGTACAACTGCTTAATGCACGTCATCTACTGAGTCATATCAATCTCGGAGTCGGATACTTCCCTTTTGTGCCCTAGGCAGTCCATTTCAGTATCTTTCTCCTTAGAGTCACCGTTACATACACTTAACCTTATTGGCCATCCACATATAATAAACAGGAAGCTCCCATGTCCTCTCAAGGGTTGTCTACCGGTCTTAGGTGCCCATGAGTCTATGTTTATTATGTGCGATCTTACCAATGAATGGCCTCTACAATGTGATTGAGTCCTCTCACGGATTGGATACCGGTCTTGAGCACCCACAATCCCCATTGCTGCCACAGGTCACTTGGCCTCAATACCCACGCCGATAGGGTGAGATATGACGGGGTTTCCTAGCCAAACACATCTAGACAAGTCCTAGGTATGCCATCCAGTAATTATGGAAAGCGCCTAGGGGGCACCATAGGCAAGCGTCCCATACCACCTTCGTTGAGGTCCCATGATAGAAATACCAAAAGGGCATTTTGCATTCCACAATCACAACTTAAGCAAACACATTACAATATGATTCTATATATCATATCATATCATAATCCATTCATAATAAAATCAATCACATTCTTATAAGTTTGCAAATCAACATATGAATCACATTTTGAAATTTCAAAGATTTAACAATATTGAATAAGTCTTATAACAGTAGTTAAATCATGCATACAAGTTCTAAAATAATGAAGAATGTAATCATATTAATTATGAGTGAATGTACTCACCTTAAGCTTGATTAAATTAAGTATTAGGAACAATCCTAAAGGATCAGAGATGAAACACGACCAAAACAAGGACAATTGCTGTCACTGTACTCTTTGGTTGCTTGGGGCGACCAAGCCAATCAACCAAGCTTTCTGTGTACGAACAAAAAACCCTGATTTTGATCGGAAACTCATCATTAATTTCGAAAAACATTCCGAAATTAATAAAAAAATTCTAAAATTATATAAGGAGACTATTTATCATGTTTTAAGCATATGACATGGTCAACAGAATAGAAATCCAACGAATCATATAATAGGCTTAATCCGAAATTAGTCCACACATTTCACAAATAGATTAAAGTGAATGCTAGGAATAAGAAGACATGAGATCATGATCAGAAAATAACCTAGGAATAAATCTAGCAAGGATTAGAAATCAAATAACTCAAACATCCCCGGCCGCCCTCCTTAAAGTTGATCTCCACAAAGCTTTTGATTTCGTTTGCTGGGATTTCATTAACGATGTCCTCCTTTCCATGGCCTTTCCTCCCCCCTTTATCCGCTAGATCGAAGCTTGCATCTCCATCCCCCAATTCTCCGTTTTGGCCAATGGACCCACGGCATGATTCTTTCCCTCACATGTTGGCATTCGCCAAAGCTGTCCCCTATCTCCCTACTTCTTTTCTCTTGCTTTAGAGGTTCTCTCTTGTATCCTACAATCCAAAACCGATCAACTCCTCATTTCCCCCATCCCTAAATGCAAGTCCCTAAACCTCACACACCTTGCTTTTGCGGATGACCTTATGAACTTCTCTAAAGCGGATCACCGATCCATCTCCTCCATCCTCTCGGCCCTCTCGCTCTTTGAATCCCTCTTTGGCCTTGGCGTCAATCTTGGCAAATCCACTATCTTTTTCTCCGGCATCTCTGATCAGGTTCGTGCCTCTCTTCTCCAGCTTTCAGGCTTCTCACCTGGCACCTTCCCGATGATCTATCTTGGCCTCCCGCTCATCCTTGGTAGGCTCACTCGCCATCACTGCTTTCCAATGCTTGACAGTATCCGCTAGAAATTGCAGCTTTGGAAGGGCAAGCTTCTATCCTTTGTTAGCCGAGTGTTCCTCGTTCGATCTGTGCTCCAATCCACCTATCTCTACTGGTGTGGTATCTTTTCCTTCCCCAAAGTCACCATCCATGAGATGGAATCCTTATTTTGTGCCTTCCTTTGGAAGGAGCAAGAAGTCTCTCGCTTCATCCACCCTATCAGTTGTGAGCATAAGAAGGGGCCTTGGCATCCGCCGGGTCTCTGATGTTAACTTGGCTTGCCTCCTCAAACTCATCTGGAAAATTGTCTCAAAGCATGATTCTATTTAGGTTAGATGGGTATATTCTTATCTTCTTAAGTCGGATTCCTTCTGGACTGTTCCCTTGCCTTCAAATCCTTAATGGGTTTGGAGAAAAATCCAACTCCTCTGCCCTCGTGCTATCTCTACCATCTCTACCATCTCCATCTCTATTGGATCTTCCACTTCCTTTTGGTTCAACCCATGGCATCCAATGGGCATTCTCTATAATCATTTTGGCTCCTGCACTATTTATGACACCCGTATCCCCAAAACCACCTCCTTATCAGCTTTCATCTCTAATGGATCTTGGACCCCCCCTCCGCTTCCCATCTGGCTACCATCCCCCACCAAATCCTTTACCATCTCTTCGGCTTGGAACCTCTTTAGACCCCATAACCCTAAACCTCCCTAGCCCCCTTGTTCTGGTTTAAAGGCTTCATTCCCCGACACTCCCTCACCCTCTAGAGAGCCCTCAACCAAGCTCTCCCCACCCAAGCTTTCCTCTCTGGCTGCCACATCCCTGTTAACACCAACTGCATCCTTTGCTAGTCTGCTTTGGAAAATCTTGAGCACCTCTTCTTTTGCTGCCACTTTTCCAGATCCAATTGGGAAAAAGCCCTCTCCTCCATTTGGCCCCGTTCAAAGCGTTTCTTTGAATTTGGTCAAGATTGGTCCTAGATTCTAAGAAACTTTTCTGGTTCTTCCATTTGCGATCGGATTGGTAAGCTTGTGTTCTGTGCCTTAGTCCATCACCTTTGGTGGGAGCACAATCTCTGAAGATGGACTTCCAAATCTCGCTCTATAGATCAAATTTGGAATACCATCTACTTTGACGTGTCCTCTAGATTGGTAGCTATCCCCCAACCCCTGTTGATGATACCCCAAGTGTCACATCCACCCAGCTGGTACCCTACCTGGCATGCCCGAGTGTGTGATCCACAGCCCCAAAGATCCAGTATTCGAATCCTCCCACATTTATAATAACATAATCATAAACTAGGCATAATCGATGTAACATTGTATAAACAAAGAGATAAAGAATTAGCAGAAGAGAATAACAATATAATCAGAGTGCGGAAAGAAATGATACCAATATAATAATCAATGTCGAACAATCACTTGTAGAGTGTGTGGAAAATCACTCCACATGATACAGCGGAAAGTAGATTGAAAGTCAAAAAGAAGATTACAACCAATTTCAAAAGAAAAAGGAAAGAAAAATGTAATCAAACTAAACTAAGGTCTCTTTTAACTTATAAATACAACTTCTAAAAGTATAAGTTTCAGAATCCAAAAAGCGAGTAACTAGCACATGAGTGCGACTAATCCTGACGTGATACGTCTTCACCCATGAGTTCTTTACTTTCGTAGTCATCGTAGCCATCAACATGGGAGTAGTATGCGTCATCCGGTTGTACTTCATAGTACTGGCCTTCATCCTTGTCAGTACTGCAAAATAATCTAACAAAGATATTTGCAAAAAGGAGTGAGTTCAAAAGAACTTAGCAAGGCAAGTTATACCATCGCAACTTAGTAAAACATGATAGCAAAACATAATATGATGCAAGATGATATAAAACAAACAATGTATGCTGGTCTTTATTGGCAGACATGCTTTAAGTCATAGCACCATACTCTTCTTAGTAGGGTCCAAATCACTCTCCCTCAAACATCTCGGTATCTTGGGTTCTCTGATTGGTAATGGGTCTCGCATCCCTCTCGGACATTCCATGGCTGGGGTTTAGGTCACCGCTCTCTCACGCCACCATTTGGTCTGAGTACTGGCGAATGTGAATGTCAAGCCTAGCCCAATGCAAATCATCTACTTAATTATATCAACTCATAGTCCGATACTTCCATTCCTCCCCTCTCGGGATCCTTTCCGGTATCTTCTCACTAGAGTCAGCGTATCCTATGGCTACAACCAACTCAGACTATGGACTCATCAACCCTATTGGTCATCCACAAATAATAAACAAGAAGCTCTCATGTCCTCTCACGGGTTGGATACCGGTCTTGAGCGCCCATGAGCCCAAGTCTACTAGTTGCAACCCTACCAATGAATGGCCCCTCACAATGTGATCCATGTCCTCTCACGGGTTGGTTACCTGTCTTAAGCGCCCACAAACCCACATTGCTGCCACGGGCTACTTGGTCTCAATACCTTTCTGAATCAGTCTGATATAACAGGGACATCCTAGCCAAACACCGCTAGACAAGCCCTAGGTAAGACAAGCAATGATCCCAGAAAGCGTCAAATGGCACCATAGAAATGTCCCATACCACTTCCACTGATGTCCAAGGACAAAAACGTCAAAAGGACATTCCCCAATCCCAAATTATACCTAAACAATCTCATCCCCAATTCAGTCATAACATACACAACTGATATTCCAACTTATAGGAAGGTATCATATAAACACGATCAATCGAATATGTAAATTCTAGAATAAGTATCTATACATAATCAAATTAATATGAAGAATACATAAACAAGGTCCTACTTGTACTTAAGGTACTTACAACAATATCATCATGATAAGAAACTATAAGAACAACAGTGGTTTCATAAAATTCCCAAATTAGATTCTAAGATCATGCAATCTAGGTTAATATGGAGACAACCGTCCTTACCTTAATTAGCTTCGATGAATGTCCGAAGATCAAAGAGAATGGGTCGAAAGTTAGCAAATAAACCTTAAACAATCATAAATACATTATTAGGAAAATGCCCTAGAAGATTAGAAATCAAATGGATCAAATCAGATGAAGAAACAAGCTGCTGTCAGCCTTGGCAGCTTGCTTGGTCGATTGGTCCAATTGACCAGGTGAACAGTACGCAGTAGAATTCAGACTTTTGATTTGAAACTCATCTTCCAGGATTCAAAACACTCCGAAAATTCATAGGAACATTAGGAACAGTAATCTAAGACTAACTAGCATTGATTAAACACCAAACAATGATCGAAATCATGACTTTCTAATTTGATCAAAAACATGGTTTTTAATGAAACCAACCATGGATTCAATGGAGAAAACATGGATTCACTCTAGATAAATATCTACAGTAGATCATACATGAATCTAACATGAAAACGGATCTGACATGCTAGAGAAATCAAATCAAAGGAATGATCATGGCTTTATGAAGAAATCATATGAATCATGGCTAGAATCAAGTATAAACATCATAGCATCGTTGGAATGAATGGAGATTCTGTTGAAAGAAACGATTGTAGTAGAATGGCTTATGGATCAATGATCTCAAACCCTCTATTTATAATTAAGTGGAAAGTACACTATTACAAGGAATAGAATTCTACATGAATACAAACTCTAATTTAACTCCTATTAGAATCCAACACTACCCCCTCAAGTTGAGGCATAGATATTAGTCATGCCCAACTTGCCTACAATAAGAAGGAAATCTCTTTCTTTCAAACCCTTAGTGAAAACATCTGCTAATTGGTCTCCAGATCTTACAAAAGGCATGCAGATAAGCCCTTGTTCCAATTTTCCTTTGACAAAAAACCTGTCAATTTCAATGTGCTTAGTTCGATCATGTTGCACCGGATTATTAGCAATACTAATAGCAGCCTCGTTGTCACAATATAACATCAAAGGGTTTGGAACTTGGACTCCAATATCTTGTAGCAAGCCTTTTAACCATAGTAGCTCACAAACTCCATGAACCATAGCTCTATATTCAGCTTCGGTACTAGATAAAGCTACCACATTCTGTTTCTTACTTCTCTAAGTAACTAGATTACCTCCAACAAATGTACAGTAACCTGAAATTGACTTCCTGTCTGGAGATCCAGCCCAATCTGCATCAGTATATGCTTCTACTTTTAGATTATCAGTGGGTGACAAAAGTATTCCTTTTCCAGGAGTTCCCTTCAAATACTGTAGTATTCTGGTAACAGCCTTCATATGAGCTAAATATGGATCATGCATGAATTGGCTCACCATCCCTACAGCATAAGTGATATCTGGCCTGGTGTGGGACAAGTAAATAAGCTTCCCTACCAGCCTTCGGTATCTTCCTTTGTCCACTGGTTCTCCCTCTTTTTCTTTAAGTTTAACTCTAGCTTCAATAGGGGTATCAACTGCTTTACACCCCAACATTCTCACTTTTGATAATAGATCTAGGACATACTTTCTTTGGGATAGGAATATACCTTTCTTTGATCAAGCCACCTCAATCCCTAAGAAATACTGTAACTTCCCTAGATCTTTAATTTCAAACTCTCTGCCAAGAAAGTCCTTCAACTTTTGAATTTCTTCTCCATTATTCCCTGTGAAGACAATATCGTCTACATAGACAATAAGAAGTGTGATGTTAGTACCTAACTTCTTGACAAATAGAGTATGATCAGCATTGCTTTGCTTGTACCCAATAGAAGTTGTTAAAGTATACATAAATTTGGAGTTTACTGTTCACGTATTTTTTACGTGAACAGTGTTTTTACTGTTGTTTTGATTATATTTTCTATTTCTAATGTGGGAATCTTGCTACATAAGTTTTGGGAGTTTTTTAGAAAGCATAGTTTATATTTTGGTGGTAGTTTCTATTTTTAGAACTTTCTATTTTAGGAGTTAGGAAGTTACTAAAGCTGTAATATTTTTGTTTCCTTCTTCTAGAAGACAATTACTTGTCTCTCAAGTTGTATTAGATTCATTAGAAGCTATAGATAAAAGGGCTCTGTGATTCTAGACTCTTTAGCTAAGAATCACAGATCCTTTCTACTAGTTCTTCATCTCTCTTCTCTTCTTCTTCTTCTCTCTTTTCTCTGTTCAAGTTCAACTGCTATTTTGATTGTTTAAAGCTTGTTTTCTAACATGGCATCAGAGCTTTTTTGAATCAAAATAGTGTTCTCAATATTCTCTTCTGAAATTCTTTTTTTTTCTGTTTCCTTGGTGAGCAGCCACCTAATGCTGTATATTATGGACTGTTAGATCAGATATTCATGTGAACTGATCTTCTCTACCTATTACCTTACTCTTACACGTTCCAGAACTTGGATATCTTTGTTACCTCTCTCTTTTTTTTCTCCTATTCTGTCCTAAGGTTGCAGAAAAATTTTTCTGCTCATTCTACTTCAAGTTTTGGAAAACTGATTTGATTGCTATCTACCTCAGTTTAATGTCTTCACTTACACGTGACTCAATCATGAGTACGGCTGAATCAAAAGGATCTCAAGGAGATCATGTAAACGTTCAAATTACATCTATCAAGCTCAAAGGTAGTTCTAATTACTTGTTGTGGTCACAAGCGGTTCGGGTGTACATACTTGCAAAAGGTAAGCTTAAGTTCATTGAGGATGAACCTCCTGCTGAGACTGACAAATCCTATTTTAGTTGGATCCAAGATGATGCAATCATCAAAATTTGGATGTGGAATAGTATGGCACCTGATATTGCAACGAATGTTATGTTCCATAAGACTGCAAAGGGAATATGGGATGATTTGCAAGAGACTTATTCCCAAGCTAAAAATATGACTTGGATTTTTAGTATTTATGAAAAGATATTTCAATTTCAGCAAGCTCACAAGTCTCTGCAGGATTATTACAACTCCTTTAAAGGCATGATGGAGGAGTTGAATGTCTTTCAACCTCTCACCACTGATATAGAGAAGCTAAAGGTCCAACGGAATGAATTTTTTGTGTCTAAGTTTCTTGCAGGATTGAACCCTGAACTGAAATCTGTCAAAAGACATCTTCTTGTTGGTGAGCATGTCCCTAATCTTAGTGAAGCATATTCTTGACTTCAACGTATTGCCTTGCCTGAAGGGAGTTCTCCAAACAAAAGTTCTAAAGGAGAAAATTCAGCCTTCACTACCTCTTATGGAAGGGGACGTGGTCGTGGTTCAAAGGGAGTTAGTAGGTCTTTTGGAGGTCGTGGTGTTCAACTGTCTGATAAGACATCTCGACTTTGTACTCATTGCGGTAAAACAGGGCACTTAGTGGAAGCTTGTTGGGCCAAACATGGAAAACCAGAGTGGGCCAAGCACCTTGCCAATCATGCCGTTTCTGATGGTGGTACTAATACTGTAGCAAACAACGATAGTGGTTCTGGATCTTCTTCAGGGGACTTGTCTAAGACTCTAAGAGATGATGTAAGCCAAATCCTTCGCCGATTGCAAAATATTGAAACTGACGCTTCCACATCCACTAGTACTTCTGCTGCCACACTTTCTCATGCAGGTAACATAGCACTTCTCACTTCTACTCCCACCCCTTAGATCATCGATTCAGGGGCCTCTTCCCATATGACTGGTAAGTCATCACTTTTTAGCTCTTTTTCTAAATCTACCACTAAAAATTCTGTTGTCATAGCTAATGGGACTTCCACACCTATTCTAGGCTCTGGAAGTGTTTCTCCTACACCTTCTCTTACTTTATCATCCGTAATTCATGTTGCTAACTTTCCTTTTAACTTATTATCTGTTAGTCAATTAACTAAAGCACTACATTACTCTGTGACTTTTACTCCCACTTATTGTGTTTTCCAGGACCTTCACACGACGAAGACGATTGGTGAAGGGTGTGAAAGGAACGGACTCTACTATCTGGACTATGCTACCCCTATTGCGGCTCTTTCTGATGATTGTGTAGATGCTCTCCAATGGCACTGTCGTTTAGGCCATCTGTCTTTACCTAGATTAAAAATTTTATTTCCTTCTTTTAAATCAGTGTCTAGATTAAATTGTGAAGCGTGTGAATTAGGGAAGCATCATCGTGCCACCTATCCTCCACACTCTATCTCTCGTAGTGAGTCCTTATTTTCTCTTGTTCATTCCGATATTTGGGGCCCTTGTAGAATCAGTAATAGGCATGGTTTTCGATATTTTGTTACTTTTGTGGACGATTTCTCCCATCTTACATGGTTGTATCTTTTAAAGGATCGGACAGAGTTCTTAACTACATTTAAAAGCTTTATTCATGAAACTCGGACTCAATTTTCTCTTCTTATTAAAATTTTTCGGTCTGATAATGCTTTAGAATATGTGTAATATGATATATCTAACTTGTGTGATTCTCTTGGAATGATTCATCAAACCAGTTGTTCATTCACTCCCCAACAAAATGGAGTGGCTGAACACAAAAATCGTCACCTCTTAGAGGTTGCACGCGCTATTTTGATTCGGATTAATGTTCCAAAGAGTTACTGGTGTGATGCAATTTTGACTGCTGGTGATTTAATTAACCGCATGCCTATGCCTTTGCTTTCTGAAAAATCTCCTTTTTCAATTGTTTTTCCCAATAGATAACCATTTTCAGTTCCACCCAAGATTTTTGGTTGTGTGTTTTGTTCACATACCACATCCTTTGGATAAACTTTCCCCCCGTTCTATTAAGTGTATTTTTCTTGGGTACTCACGCACTCAAAAAGGTTTTCGTTTTTATGATCCGGTTCTTCGCAAACAATTTACAAGTGCGGATGTGACCTTTTTTGAAGACACTCGTTATTATCTAAGTCAATCTGTGTCTGTTGAAAATGTTTTGGATGATACTCCTCCTATTCCCTCTTTAGTTCCTTCCACTAGCAATGTTCCTCTACAGGTTTATCAGCGAAGACATAAGTTGCCAGACCATATTGTGGATAGTAGAGTTCCTCCTAACAATATTAGCGGCTCTCCTTTAGTGGAGCCTGAAGCTAGCCCTACGGATGTTCCTTCTTCATCCTCTCCACCAGCGGATCCTTCTAGTGGAGATCCCACTCTGCCTTCAGATGACTTACCAATTGCTTTAAGGAAAGGTACTCGTACTTGCACTTTGCACTCTAACATTGTTTATCATGTTTCCAATTTTGTTTCTACCTCTCATCTCCCTCCTAGCTTTCGTTGCCTTTGTCTATGTATGCCGTTCATATTCCAACCCATCATACCGAAGCTCTTAAAATTCTTGGCTGGAAAGCTGTTATGGATGTGGAAATGGATGCTTTACATTCTCG
The DNA here is from genome assembly GCF_041222555.1 of Hakea prostrata. NCBI lineage: Eukaryota > Viridiplantae > Streptophyta > Magnoliopsida > Proteales > Proteaceae > Hakea > Hakea prostrata. The sequence goes on along the minus strand of NC_142609.1, from coordinate 45,593,903 downwards.
TCATACATGGTCTTTAGTCAACTTACCTCCTGGGAAAGATGTGGTTCGCTGTCGGTGGGTGTATACAATTAAGTACCATTCTGATGGTACGGTTGAAAGGCTTAAGGCCCGCTTGGTGGCTAAGGGCTATACACAAACATATGGTGTAGATTATTTTGAGACTTTTTCTCCTGTGGCAAGACTTAATTCTGTCCGTGTCTTGATATCTTTGGCTATGAATTATGATTGGCCTCTTTTTCAGCTTGACATAAAAAATACATTCTTATATGGTGATCTTCATGAAAAAGTATACATAAAGCAACCTCCAGGATATGTTGCTCAGGGGGAGGACAGTGTTCGTGTTTGCAGGCTTCATAATGCGATTTATGGACTCAAACAATCTCCACGGGCTTGGTTTGAGAAATTTAGCAAGACTGTGGAGTCTTTTGGTTTTGTACAGTGTTATTCTGATCACTCTATGTTTGTTAGACGGCAGGGTGATTCTATTGTCATTATGGCAGTTTATGTTGATGATATTGTCCTTTCAGGCAATGATGTTGATGCAATCCATACAGTTAAGGCACAGTTACAAAAATCTTTCCAAACCAAAGATTTAGGTGATCTACAATATTTCTTGGGGATTGAAGTGATCCGCAGTAAAAAAGGAGTAAGTTTGTCACAAAGAAAGTGTGTGTTAGATCTTTTGACTGAGAGTGGCATGCTTGCTTCTAAACCTAGTGACATTCCCATGGATCCTCAGTTGAAGTTAGGACGTGATGATGGTGACTTGTTAGATGATGTCCATCGTTACAGGAGTCTTCTTGGGAAACTTATTTATCTTACTGTTACTCATCCTGATATTTCTTATTCTGTTGGTGTGTTGAGTCAGTTTATGCAGTCTCTTAGGAAGGCTCATTGGGATGCCGCGATGAGAGTGCTTCGGTACCTCAAGAGTGCGCCCGGAAAAGGGCTCATCTATCGACCAAATCGGAGTATGGACTTGGTTGCCTTTTCTGATGCAGATTGGGCTAGATCCGTCATTGATAGCCGGTCAACCACAGGTTATATTACTTTTCTTGGTGGAAATCTTGTTACTTGGAAGAGTAAGAAACAGTCCACCATTGCTCGATCTAGTGCTAAAGCTGAGTATAGGGCTATGGGCCACACCACTACTGAATTGATATGGCTTCGTTCATTGTTAGAGGAAATAGGATTTCCAGTTTCTGCCCCTATGAAAATGTTTTGTGATAATCAGGCAGCCACTTACATTGCTAGTAATCCAGTGTTCCATGAGAGAACGAAGCATATAGAGGTAGATTGTCATTTTGTGCGTGATGCAATGAAGAAGAAGCTTATGGCAACTCCTTTTGTGAGCTCTACTGACCAACTAGCTGATTTGTTCACCAAAGCTCTGTTCAGACTAAGTTTTTAGTCTATCTGTTGCAAGCTGGGCATTGGAGATTTGTATGCTCCAGCTTGAGGGAAAGTGTTAAAGTATACGTAAATTTGGAGTTTACCGTTCACGTTACTGTTCACGTGAACAGTAAAAAAGAAAATATAATCAAAACAACAGCAAAATACTGTTCACGTGAGCAGTAAAAACACCTGTGGGAATCTTGCTACATAAGTTTTGGGAGTTTTTTAGAAAGCATAGTTTCTATTTTGGTGGTAGTTTCTATTTTCAGAACTTTCTATTTTAGGAGTTAGGAAGTTACTAAAGCTGTAATATTTTTGTTTTCTTCTTCTAGAGGACAATTACTTGTCTCTCAAGTTGTAATAGATTCATTAGAAGCTATAAATAAAAGTGCTATGTGATTCTAGACTCTTTAGCTAAGAATCACAGGTCTTTTTTACTAGTTCTTCATCTCTCTTCTCTTCTTCTTCTTCTCTCTTTTCTTTGGCTTGTTTTCTAACAGAAGTCATTGCTTTCAGGAGGCGTCCAAACCAGCATCTAGGAGACTGTTTTAACCCATAAATTGACCTCTTCAACCGACAAACTTTCCCTGCAGTATTGTCATCAGAGAAACCATGTGGGATTTCCATATAGACTTCTTTTGTTAACTCCCTATGTAAGAAGGCATTCTTTACGTCTAATTGGTGCAAGTTCCAGTCTTTGTTCACAGCTACAAACAACAAAACTCTGAGTCTTTAGTTTCACAACAGGGGCAAAGGTCTCTTAATAATCAATCCCATAGGTCTGGGTAAACCCCTTCGCAACTAGTCTAGCTTTCAACTTGTTGACTGATCCATCCATATTTTGTTTAACCACAAATACCCATTTGCAACCCACTGGTTTTTTTCCTAGAGGAAGTGTAGCCAGCTCCCAAGTGTCATTTTTCTTCATTGCCTGCATTTCCTCTACCATAGATGCCTTCCATCTCTTATCAGCATAGGCTTCCTGCGAACTTTTAGGAACAGATACAGATGACAGAGAGGATATAAAAGCACGGTAGGAGTTAGACAAAGAGTTATAAGAAACATATTTAGCTATGGGATGTTGAGTACAAGATGTGACCCCTTTTCTAACAGCAATAGGAAGATCAGAAGAAGATACCATAAGGGGAACGGTAGAATCTGATTCTGGAGTAGGAGACTGAAGTGGTAACGTATCACCTTTCTCCACCTGCTTTAACCGGTTGTAATTCTTCCTCTGATAAGTCTGCACCTCCTTATTCTGGTCAATCTGGTTTTGATAGACCCCAACAGTGTGTCTCACAGGAGTGGTCTCCCCCTGGCTAGGTTCTTCACATGGTTCAAAAAACGAAGGGGGAGGATTAGAGTCCTCGGTTATAATGGCCGAAGTCTCCCCTTGGTCAGGAAACTCTTCTAGCACTCTTAAGTTGTGTTGGTGTGTGATAGGAAGATCTAGAGTCGGAAAGAACACCTCTCCTCTAGGACTCTCCCCCTAAAGAGGTGTATAGTAAGGGCAAGACTCATTAAAAATTACATCCATGGATACAATGGTTTTCCTGGAAGGAGGATGATAACATTTGTACCCTTTCTGAGTAGTAGAATACCCCAAAAATATGCAGCATAGACCGCGGGGAGCCAGCTTACTCTGGTGGGCTGTGATTCTGGCATAACACACGCATCCAAAAACTTTTGGAGGAATAAGAAAAGAAAAAGCTCCCTGGAGAATCTCATTAGGACATTTAAAACCAAGTATCCTACTGGGCATCCTATTCATAAGGTAAGCAGCAGTGAGTAGGAAGCAAATCGCAAGAAGCAGTGGGAAGCAGTGGCGGTAGCAGCGGCTATGGTGGTTTTTCTTCTCTTCTTCTTTCCCTTTTTTTTCCTTCTCTAGTCTTCAAGGTGGAACTGAAACGATAGTGCAGCGGTGCGATGGGTTTGAAAAGGAAAAAATTTCTGCCAAACGATGGTTGCAGAATTATGGTTTGAAGAATTGATTTCTGCGATGGTTGCAGAATTAGGTTGTAGAAGAACAAGAAAAAACTGCAAAGGGTTTTAGAGAAAAAAGATAATCTGTTGTGGGTTTATGGGTTTGAAGAAAGAAAAAAATTGAAGAACATCCTAATCGAACTTAGGCTCTGATGCCATGTTGAAAGAAACGATTGTAGTAGAATGGCTTATGGATCAATGATCTCAAGCCCTCTATTTATAATTAAGTGGAAAGTACACTATTACAAGGAATAGAATTCTACATGAATACAAACTCTAATTTAACTCCTATCCAACAGATTCATTCTCAACTTTGGAGATTATAGAAGAGGTGTTTGCACGGATGCAATAACTTCTTCATAATCCTAGTACAGAGATTAGATCATGGCAAGAGTAAATTCAATAGCAAGTTAAGAGATTACTAACCTTGATTGATGAACAAGAGATGAAAACTTAAGTACTTGCAAGTAGGTCTTCCACAACACCAAGAGAGGCTTTGAGAGGGGTTCTCCACATTCTCTAGGGGTTTTAGAAACATAGAGGCTAAGAAACTTGAAGTTCTATTATATAGAGCACCAAAAGACCTAAACAGAGGATCTTCACAGATTTTGTCCCTGTTGGTCGATTGGTTGGTCAACTGGCCCAGTCGACCTAGCATGACAACAAAGCCAAAACAGGGACTTCCAAGGCCCAAACCTCTTCCAAATCCAATGGGCTTCTCCCAACTCAACATATGACTTACCTAGCATAAAGGAATGCCTTCAAATTATGTCCAACTAGGCTTTAGGTCCATCAACTAGACTCTTCTTCATTAAGGTGCAGTTTCATTTCTAAATCTGATAAAGCTTCCAAGTATGGAACACCATCATCAACTTCCATGGGTTCTGGGTCAAACACCATGTCTTCCATTGAGATGGCCAATAGTTGACTTCTTCCTTCACTTCGGGTCTTCGGACCTACAAACAACAGGGTTCCCGGGTCAAGGTTAGGGCTGGATTTCACACCAAGGAACAGGCTCTTGGTTCTACTTTTAGGTCTTCTACTTAAAGACCTTGTATTCCTTCTTTTTCTTTAATATAATTATTTATTCATCAAAAAAAAAAAAAAAACTCAAACTAGAATAGAGTGAATTGGGATTTAGAATAGATGAATAGGCCATTATAGTAGCATAAGACCTTCCTCACAATCACAATAACGGGTAAAATCAGAAAAGAGAATGGATCTAGAGAGAATGAGAGGAATTGCTAACCTTGAAGAAGAAGATTCGACGGAGGAACTCTTACAGATGCTTACGTCGAGGAGCAGTGGGCACATGTTGGCTGATGGCTCCAGTCTTCTCGGAAGAAGCGCGAGTGACCTCCTCCCCAGCTTGTTGGTTTAGGTCAATTTGAGTTTTCATCTTTGACTCTTGAGGCACCTTCGCTACTAGCCTGGGAAAAATGCTTGGATCGTCTGGAGGACCTGTTCACTTCCCCATGGTCTTGTCACGTTCATCGCAAGCAGCTGCTTGTGCTGCCAAATAAGATTAGGACATAGCCTGATTATCAATCATTACAGGACCTGCAAAAGAACACAACAGTTATAAATGGTTCTCATAAATTAGAAATAAGGAACAAGTTTGAAGGCATGGGGGCTCACCATCCATGATTCCCCATATCATCAAAGGGACAACGAAATTCATCTCTCTGCCATGAACAAGAACCCCCTCGCACATGACAAACTTCCGGTAGATAACCTCTTCCTCAACAGATAGAGTGGGCTTGAAATTTATCTTCCTTAACCTACTCTTGGTATAAGTGGGTCGATCAGCCATTGCACAGTCCTAAAGAGGAAGACATGCTACATATCTATCCTCTTCGAACACCATGATTTTAATTGTGGCGGTTCCTCTCCTACTAAAGCTATACCAGCCTTCATGTTGTGACAGTAGCCAATGAACCCAATAAGACTTCTCCAACCATTTGAAACAAACATTCCTAAATCAAGGTTAAAGTGATACAGAACTTGCGTCACAACCGGGTGGAATGGCACTTGCATTCCTCCCAGCATGGAATCAAAATAAAGAGGGAACTCTTTTCCCTAAACAAAACACCTTCTCAAATGGCCCAGGGATCCTAAGTTGAAAGTCAGAGTGAATTCGGAAAGCAGTCCTCATCAATTGAAGATGCTGAGGCTGAAGAAGACTTGGGAAAAACTGTAGGCCAGACCTATAAGTATAGTTGGAGTGCCTCTTGTCATATGGGGTTTGAAAATCTTCTAAGAAGGACGTACCCAACTTAACGATGCCCTCTGAGGAAATGTCTTCACGCACATGGTCACCTTGCTCACTACCAAAGGCAGAGGCAGGTTCAGAGGATTGGGATGGGAAGTTGCCCTCGAAAGCTCCCCTGATCCCTACATCCTTTAAGGGCTCTTTGGGAACATTGAGTTTCCCTTGGGTGTCATATTTCCTAATCAGCTTCCTACCAATGATCTTAAAAAATCACGAACTTACAAAAGGGTAAAAGAGTTGTAGAGAACTACGGAGAAGTTTGTTGGCAAATAGAAGAGGTTCAGAAATCACAGTCGCAGGAAAAAGAAGAAAAACGGAGGAAGGTGAAGATGGGGGATTTATAGCCAGATAATTTTCAAATGGATGATCCAGATCATTTTGGATCAATGGTTATTAAAGATGTAACGTTTCCCCTTCCTAATAATGTTAGGTTGTTGGGAGAACGTGGCAACGTGGGGTGCGCCTTAAGTTACGCACATGTCGCCTCATTTACTGACATAACTGTCAAAGCATTAACTTAATATATTCAAAAAGTAATTTTGACGATTCAAGTTCTCATCTACAAAGGTTGGATCAAAGGAGCGCCCGAGAAGTTACTTTTTGAATTGGATTCTTGCATTCCAAATCCAAAAACTAGGGGGCTTATGTTAGATCAATTTTGGTATAGACCACCGAACCGGTGTGATATTGGGACATCTAGGTAATTACATTATGGAGCCCACTTTTCGAGGAAAAGATTCGTCTTTGGGACATCCTTAGGGGATTGCCACGTGGAAGTTGTGACATACCGAAATAGATGTTCAATGGATGTTTGAGATGTTACTTCTCGGCAAAAGTGGTGACTTGATGGGAAACAACCTATCTATATCTTTATAATGTCAGAGCATTAAATTCGACATTTAATGTTTTGTTCTTATGCATTAAATGCACGGTGCTTATAAGGAGAACGCCATATCATTCTAATCTTCTTGGGCATTGTTTCCTTACAATTTGTCTGGAGTTCAAGAGGGAATACATCACATTTAATACCCACGTAAGTCAGGATTATTGACAAGTCTGGGAGGAGGTGTATTAAGCCTTTATCTTCTCTAGCAAGATTGGGAACTTGGCTTCCCCAATAAGGTTGATGCCACATCCAATCCTAGCACTTTGTCCCAATTGAAGAGATCCAGTGGTCAATGTTTGTCTCCTCCAGAAAGAACATGAAATTTATCTATAAGAGCAAAAACTAGAAAAAGAAGAAGAAAAGGTTTGTGAGTCTGACGAAAACTCTCCTGCAACAATCCAAGAGAACAACAACTCTTTAGGCATTAACTCGTCTCTACGAGTATTTGTGTTGTCTAAAGATCTGACTTTATGATTAGAGGTGGCTTCCTATCCACTGAGGCGACCCACTTTCATTGCTTTTCTTGTCTGCGGGTGTCATCTTTAAACCAAGCCAGGGGCTAACAGATTTTGTAGCAACATACATAGTTTGAGATGAAGATGAATCAATGATGAGAATGAGTTTGGGATGTATGAAATAATTATCCTAAAAGCAGATAAATGATATAACTGGTTTTAATTGCTCTAGCTCGAATAGTCATATTTGCTCAAAAAGAAACCTTAGGCGAGATCTGGGGTACCAATGAGCTCCTTGCCACTACATCACCAAGTCATTCTCCAGTCTTAGAGACCTGGTTTTCGGTGAAATCAGTCAATCAGTCCCCTGACCCTGTATTTAACATCCCACCAGAGTCTTACTCTTCTGTCGCCATGTGCCTATCCCTCCTTGCACCCTTTGTTGGAATTATTCCAAGCAAGCTACCTTTTCTTGCCCTTTCAACTCACCCTTTGGAGGAAAACTTTAAAATTTATCTGGTCCTTCTGTAGGAGAGTGTTAGTTTTTTATCGGGAGCGGCTATGGTTGACTAGGAATTTTTCAAGCAATTCTACTGTGATTCAATGAGCTAATTTGTGGGTTATGGCAAGTTGATGTAGAGATCGTGTTAAGTTCTAATGGTGAGTAGCAGGGTAGGATGAAGTTGAAAATGTAGGAAGTTAAGGTTTATGATGGGAATCGAAGTAGGCTTTCGATCTAGTTCTCACTACGGTGAGAGTGAAATTTGATCCAATTATGAATGCTTTCCAACGGCTGGTTAGGCCTAGGCAGGTCTCTCTTTTTTAACTACATTTCTTTAGACAAGAGCAAACAGACTTGGGAATTCATGGAGTTATAATTTATAAAATTAAGTGTTTGGTTGTGGAAGAAATGAATTTATCCTAAAAATTTATTGATCGACGATTGTGAATGTACAATTGTATAGCTTAATTTGAATCTCCGGATCCCAGAAACTGATTCACCTTTCAATAAACGGAATTTTCTTTATGATTTTTCAACCACGGGTATAACCGACACGCCGAGATTGAATCTCAGATCATGAACCAAAGAGCTTAGGAGGTTGTTCGGAACTCACAAAATTGTTGTCTAAAGATATTAAATTTAGAAGCAGCAATAGCTTAATTATCGGCAAGTGTATTTGCTGATGTATTTACATAATAAAACCCACGAAATTTGAAGAAAGAACTGAAAATCAAATTTTCTTTATGATTTTCCTAGCTACCGAGTAAAGCAGGAGTTGGGGAGGTTGTTCAGACCTGCAGTTGCTTGAAGACAATCAGAGAAGACAGCTACGTTTTCAAGTCCAAAGAAGAGGCCAATTGAATACCTTCTTGGATTGCCTCAAGCAAGGAAGAAATTTCGGTCGAAATTTCCCAGGTTTCGGTCGAAAAACTAGACACTTTTTATCTGACTCTTGAAAAGTCAATTTTGACCCTCAAATTCACTCAAATTGATTTGGATTCTTGCATACTACCTATTTCAAGCATAATAAACACTATAGAACTACTAGTTTACTAAAAAAAACTACTGAAAATGTAACATCCAACTATCCAAGTATATAGTACATCAGAGAAGAAGCGAGAATGTTATTACTTAATACTTAATTACTTACAAGTCTATTCTATTCAAGCCTCAAGGTCTCCCTCTTCCATCTGCACCCCATACAAATGACAATACAACTCCTATGATGTTCGCCCCATATAGTTTTGGACGTAGTCAACAACTGCATCTCTGTACGTGGCCTCATCCACATGCATAAGATTTCCTGACGATGGCAAGTTGTGAATCTCCAAAGAAGGAACTGGTGGTGGTGGGCCTTGTGGCTATGGAATAGTGTGGAAGATTTGCTCAACAAATGAAAGAGCACCCTGGCTCTCAGGAGTCAGGAGAAGGATAAGGTCCATATTGATAAGGTCTCAGTGGCTGACTCCGATAGGTGACAGTGGGAGGGACACCATAAGCTTCATAGGTTGCTCCATAACCATAAGGCTCCACTAATGGCTGATTGGCCTGACCCTGAATCTGATAGCCAGGAGGGACACCATATGGTCCATAACCATAAGTCGACTTGGTAGAACCAATACTCTCCACAGCAGTATCATATGAGGACTCTGCAGGCCTATGCCATCCGGATCCCTTGGAGGTGGAGGAGTCTCTAGCATCATCAATGCTCATCGATCTCATAGATCCCACCAAGCTCTTGGCATCGGCTGGAAGATAGAATCAATACTCTCCACAGCAGTATAATTAGTTTTTTTTAATATTTAAATATTTTTTTAATTATTTAAATATATATATTAAATACAGTAAAAAAACATAATTAAAAAAATTAATTCAACACCATCACAGCAATATGGTGTCTCAATTCTCACATACATTAATTTGAAGCTTATACATGTACTATACATATACATTTTTAGCAATATACATAATTTAGTAAATAATTTTTAATAACAAAAAAATAAAAAAATAGTAGGAAGAATCAAAAAATAATTTTGACACTACAAATTCATAAATCAACACTCTAAAGTAAACATACATAAATTTGGAAGCAATCTAAGATGATTTAAGGCACAAATGAAATTAAAAAAAAAAATGAGGAAGTTGGTTACTCACCTTGCAAGATTTGAGAAAATGCACAAATGGAGGAGCAAATCAAGTGTTTGAAGGAAATGGAGTTGTAGAAATTAGGTGTAAAAGGGGATGAAATTAAGAGAAATCACAAAAAAATTCAAAAAGAGGTCGAAATGCAAAGGGCAATATCGCTCGAAATGACGAAATGTGCTCGGTAGGTCAAAACTATGTCGATTTTGGGTATTTTATAAGCTACTCAGGTGTCATTTCAGTCGATACGAAACGATATCTGACATTTCGTGTGCCTGTACATGCATTTCGTTTCAATTTCAGATTTTGCAGACATTTCGAGCGATATTTTGACCATATCGCTCGAATTTTTTTCCATGGCCTCAAGCTCCTTCGGCTCAGCAGAGATGGAGGAATCTGTGGAGCACTTGGCTGCAAAAGAACTTTCAGCAGGGTCCCAAATAATATAGCTCTTAAGAACCCCCTTTTTGTAGCACACACCCATACAGCATCTGCATAAAGCTTGTAAGTTTTCTCTCTCTCTCTCTCTCTCTCTCTCTCTCTCTCTCTCTTTTCTTTTTCCTTTTCTTTTTTTTTTTTTTTTTTTTTTTTTGGGGGGGGGGTGGGTAGGGGGCAGGGGGGAACTGGCTCAGCAAGAGGTGGAGATGTGTGGCTGGATTTCTGGCCTTCCAAATTTGCCTTAATATGATGCTAAGAATGGTGTTGAGTTCTTCCTTAGTAGCTGCTGCTTTATACTTAAAAGAGGGTATGAAGAGAAGCCATTCTTGAATATTACTCCCTTGTAAGTCATCCACATCTAACCTCAGAGGAGAAACCTTCTAATACATCCTTGAATGAGTGGGTTAAACAGATATTTCCTGTGTGAAGCATAACGCATTGAGGAGAGGGTAATTTGTCTTGAAAATAAAACTTTTTTCGGCATTAAAGTTTCATGCCCACATTTCAAAAGGAAGCACTAGAGTTTTCGTTCTTTCTTAAAGTAGATGAGGATGGGGAGCCAGCTGTGTTAGTTTAGTTCTGCAATGCTGTGTCGTAAGCCGATCTTTGCTGTGAACTTCCTTGATTGGGGGAGCCCATAACTAAGTATCCTCTGTCTCAGTAGACAATATAGGCAGGCTGAATATTGCCTCTGTATCTTCCTTATTATAGGACTGTCTGATGATGTCTAATTTCCACCTGTTAAAATGCCAGTCAATAAGATCACATACTATCTGTAGGGTATCCAGCAAGGTGGGATGATTAGAGAAACCAGTTGGAAGAGAAAGGGTGCACGGCTCCCATGAGGTCGAAGTACTTTGACAGTTTCCCACTCATTTCCTCTTGCCATTTTTTGATTAGTTCTCGACCACGTAAAATACTTCTCTATCTGCTTGAGGTTGTTTTGTTGTGCATCTAGTAAATCACAATCTTTAAACGAAGTAGCTGCATTTATTGAGGTCTGCAATGGTGTGGCAAGTCTTGGGTGTGTGGGGTTGATGATCAGAGATAGAGGGGAAGCTAAGTTTTGAATGTTTAGAGGTTCTTGAGCTGGGAAGTAGACGTTTGTTTATGCGTACTATGATATGTCAAAAAAGCAAAACTGCCACCCAAAATGGAGGCCTTAAAGCAGTGACACTCCACTTTGTGTTTAAAAAGCACAGAGACCCCAAAATTGGATTTTTATTGGATATATTTTTTCAATTTGTCACTAAAAACATTTCAGACACTGTTTATTATAGGAATATTTTTTTAAATAAACAGTTATTTAACTGTTTTCAGTCATAAATTTGACAAATATATCCAATGAAAATCCAATTTGGGGTCTTTGTTCTTTTTAAACATAAAGTGGGGTGTTAGTGCTTTAAGGCCTCCATTTTGGGGTGCCAGTGCAATTTGCTCTATGTCAAAAAGGTATCTTGAGTCCAGCTACTACCGTTGCTCTATGTGCCAGTGACATGTTTGTTTTTGATTACTCACCCTGTTTTTTTAGTGCTGCAGTTCAAGATGATACTGATGTTTGAGGAGATGTGCGGGGAATATGGAAGAGAGTTCTAACCATTATTTGCAGATGCATGTATTTTAGTTATGAAAATAATGACCCAGGTGATTCCACCCTGATAAGAAGGTTGATGGAACAAATAAATTCTGAATGAGTACTATATACTTGATGCTGTGTGAGTTTTATTTTGTAGTGTGCTGAACAATCATCTCATGGCGATTTCTGTTTCTCTACTTGCAATGATGTGGTGGCTTCTGGCTTCATGTTTCCATGAAATAAGCCAAATGAAATTGCTCAGAGGTTGTACTAGATATTATGAAAGCCCAGATCTGGATCGGCCAAATTATGAATCACATATTATACAAATTGCCAGACTACTCAAACGGGTGTGCATCAGAAGAAAACCTTAGACAATAATCATGGCTTCATCAAGTGAATTTCAGTTGGTTACTTATGGCAAGTCAATCTGTCTTTCTATCCCTGGGTTTCTTTTTATCATGTTGAAACGCATGCTAAAGCACGCATGGGTGGACACAATGATACCCTCTGGTCCTGTTAGTCTTGTGAACAACCCACTCTAAGGAGCTAGCTGTTGGTGATGTTAGTTGTATTGTCTGTAATGAACAAAAGCATCAAGAAAAAACAGAGAGGGAAGGTGAGAGTTGGCATTGGCTTTCAGGTTGTGTCATCCATTGGGCCAAAGGGACCACTAAATATCACTTATATGTGGAAAATGCAAATAATTTCATTAGAGAAGGTATAGTAGAGTAACTAATGTAAATAATTAACCTTTTCTTGGTTAATTACCATTTGCAGTAGAGGGAAAACTAAATTTTCAATATACTGAGCAATCTCATCTGAAGGAATAAAAGGTCCTTAAGTTATATATCATCAACTCCACAGATCCATATTGTTTGAGATCATGCAAAATATTTAAGAATTTCCCATAAAGACACTTGGCTTGCCATCCATGCTAGGTGAAGGATAGTGAAGACATCCATAGCTGAAGAGCAATTTGAGTCTCATTGCTACTATTGCGCAATCATGGGCACCATATAAGGGATTATGTTAATCTATTAATATATCATATAGAAGTTGTTTTTCATCAAAATATTTGATATCCATATCAACAGATTATTTTTCATTTATTGATTGATAAAAACTTTGTATTTATAATTTTGTTAAAATTTGGGTAGAAAACATATCAAAACCAACGTTACTTAAATGTACTTGGAAGTCAAAGTCTTCATTTTACTTAATCTTTTTCTGGTAAGCCTCCTTTACTCAATAATAATGATGAATGAGTCAGGCATTTATAGTTATTATAAATGAATATTTGACACTGGCATTTTCCACAATTGGAATGTTGACTGAAATAGTTGCTTCAAGTTTCACCAAATTTCAACCAGAAAAAAAAATGGATTTTGAGATGATGAAAAACTCATCCAACAGGAGATAGGTTTTCTTTACCATTGCATTCAATAAGATACAACAACTTATAGAGTAAATAATATTTTCATCTATCATGAATTTACATTTATAGAAAAAATAAATATTTCCAAATTTTTATATATGATGAAAAGGTATAAGAGAATCAATCATAGTATGACAAACAAAAATCAAGAGGGAACCAAAATTCCATGAAGATGTTAGGTGGAGGTGGGTCCAAATGAAAATTTGGTCCACCACTGTGAAATCGAAGAAGAGTTAAATTACATAAAGTAAAGTGTAGTTACACCAAAATTGTAAGCAATCAATGAAAGATCAAATGCCTTGTGAGTTGTGACTCATTAAATGGAAAATCACATCCCTATTGTGAGTTCCGAGTTTTTATAATGGGCCCACGTCTGATGGGTTTTAGCTATCTAATATCGGGTCAAGATCCGGATCCAGATTTGTGTTATCCAACACGTGGCAGTGATTCAAAATAAAGTGTCCTGGGTGAGTCAGGATTAGGGGTGCAAGTTTGACCTAAAGACCCTAACCCGCCCTAAGCCTAGCCCTGAACCCGAATAGGGCTTGGGCTCAAGATTTTGGCTTTGAGGGCGAGTTAGGACCAAAATATTCTAGCTCTGACTAGGGCCAAGGGTGAGTCTGAAATTACTCTTTGACCCGCTAGGCATGTCCCGACCCGTCCCTGATTTTAAACCATAACCCTAGCTCTGGTTTTGGCCATATTTTTGTCCCTAACACTTGATCTCAATAAATTAGGAACAAAAACAAGGATAGGGCCAATCAAGGTCAGGGTTAGGGCTAGGGACAAGTCTAGAGACAAGGCTTAGTAAATGGTCAATCAAGGCCAGGGCTAATCAAAACTAGGGATAGGGCCAATCAAAGCCAAGGACACAACCAATAGATTAGAATATATAGGGATGGGCTTGGGATTGCAAAAGTCCGACCTAGCCTAGTCTGGATCACCTCCCTGGGTGAACAATGTGCTTCACCTGATGCTTTTGAACCACACATAGTTGTGGACCGATCTATATCTATAGATATGGGGGGGGGGGGGGAATAGAAGTTTAAAACTTAGTAGGGGTCTCGTGGGCATATTGTGTTCCTTGATGGGAAGTTGATCCAAACTCCTAGATCACCTCCTCGCCAAGGGAAAGAATGTGATTCCCCTAACTCTTTTGAACCACACATAGTGGTGGACCCATAAATATCTATAGATATTGGAAAAAAAATTAAAAACTTAATGAATCTCATGTGGGTCCTACTCCTTACTATGTGGTATTGTGGTTCAAGTGCTTCAAGGGAGCACATTGTGCTCCCCTAATGAAGAGTTGATCTGGACTCCATATCTAATGTATCAGATGGGAGCATCGGATTTCAAAGATCCTTTAGTGTGGATTTTATGATTTTATGAGACTGAAATCAACCATACTGGCTAGACCTGATACCAATGGAAAATCAAATGGACTTATTGAACAAAGAAAAAGTTCCAATGAGTTGTAAGGCCAAATTCCCTTAAAGTTACCATGTACAAAATTTCATTTACTTTATAAGTATCTAGTGTATGTTTTGAAACATATTAAAACCCTAACCAACTTCTAGTAATAGAGGAGAACTTTTTTCAAAGCAATACATACAGGTTAAAGATTATGAATAAAGGGATGAAATTTTGAAATTTTGTTCTTCATATTTTTTTTTCGAGGTTGTATGGTTTTCTCCGGTCTTGTAATGTGAGTTTGGATTTCCTCATAAAAATGGTTATGGAAAGAATATCAAATTATCTTGTGCATGTTTCTAGTACAATGGAAGTAGTCTCCTTTTAAAAAAAAAAAAAAAAACAGCAGTTTCTTCCTATATAGAGATAGCAAGACTTAGATGGTCTCAAATTTAAACCTCATGCCACCACACCATCCCAGGCATATGAGTGACAAATAAAATATCAATCAGAATTAGATCTGCGTTTTTTTTTGGAGGGGAAGGTCAAAGATAGGATTTTTTTTTTTTTTTTTTTTTTTTGGGAAAAAGAGGATCTGCATGTCTCACCATTAACTAATTGAAAACTGTCACAATATATTATTTTTATACAGAGTCCAAGACCAGAGCCTCACTGTCACTGGTAAACTACCACAAAGAACCACATTAATTCCTCAAAACTCAATTAATCCCATAATTTAATTGTTCTTCTTCGAAATCTGTAACTGCAGATTTCATATTTTCACCTTCTCTTTCTGTTCAGATTGACAGAATGTAACTGAAACAGGATAATACCGTACGAGATTTACTCAACAAAGCAAAAAAAAACAAAAGAAAAAAAATAACAGAAAAGACGGAAGAAATGGTCCTCTTTTCTTGAACTGTGCTTGAGTGTAACGTGGCAATGCTAACGCTACCATTAAAGCGGGATTAAGAAATTTTAGAATCAAAACTTTCTTTTTTGTTTGGTTTCTTTATCTTTGTCTTCGTTTAGTAATGCAGAGTCGTGGAAGTGGGTAGCGATGGTAGGGTCAGTTTGATCGTCACGAGAAAAATCTCATCTTCCCGCCTTGGCGCTCTTGTTGAATCTGAAACAGTAGAAAGTGAGAGGGAGAGAAAAGAGAGGGAAAGTGAAGAACACTGGTAGAGTGTGAAAATGGAAATGTAGAAGAGCTCGGGGCTCTTCATATTTTCTCTGTTTTTCTCACTCTCTTTTTGAAACATGGATACGCCGGAGAGAAACATGATCGGCACTCCAATTTCTAAATTTGAGGTAAGTTCGTCTTCCCTTTTTGTACCCATTTCTCTCTCTATTTTGTTGGAGAAAAAGGAAGCATTTTTCTTTCTGGGTTTCGCTTCAAGTTCTTCTGTTTTTGTAGTTACTTCATTTTTTGAAGTTTTTTCCTGGATGGTTTTGGGTCAATTTGGTGTTTACATGTCGTTTCGTAAAACGACGACTATCAATGGCAGATTGGCAGTTTGATCTATCTGTGGGCTGCATCTTGTGGAGTTTGACTTCATTTTTTTGGATCTGTCTGTGTTTTCTTAAAGTTCATCACTTTCTCTTATCTGGAGGTTCTAAGTGGGATTAGGGTTTGGCGTTCGTTGCTTGAAATGCTCCCCGATTCCACAACCCATTACATTTCTCAGTGTTTTGTTTCTTTGAATTCGCTACATTTGAAGATTTTTTGTGTCCTGTGCTTTCCACTATGTTAGGTTTGTGTGTTTTTTCTCACTTTCTCCTTCGCCATTTTCTCCCTTAAACTTCGGGAAATACAGATCTGGTGGTAGTTCTTGGCAAATTTCCCCTTTTTTCTTTTGGGTATTAGAGAAGTTGGTGTGTTTTTGGTTCGATGATGGTCTTATTTCTGTTAAGGTCTGTTGGTTATGCCATAAGATTGTTTATGTTCACTTGCAGGACTCTCCGGTGTTTAATTATATCAACAGCCTTTCCCCTATAAAGCCGGTTAAGTCTGTGCCCATTGCTCAAACATTCAATTCACTCACTTTTGCATCCCTGCCATCTGTGTTTACTTCTCCACATGCCATTTCACACAAGGAATCTCGATTTTTAAGAAGGTAACTCTGGCGGTCTTCATTTTTATGTAACCTAATTATGTGTATTCAGTGTTCCCTAACTTCTAGCTTTTGCTTTCAGGCATCATGTATCAGATCTGTCAAAGCCTGATTTTTCTGGGAATGGAAATGAAGGCAGTACTAGCGTGGGGGGTTTGGATGCTGTTCAAATCCCTGATTGCTCTGCTCCACAGGAAAGTTTTGACCCAGAGAGTTCTATTAAAGAGGTTACTGAGTCAGCAAATCTTGCTATTGAGTTGCCAAGGAAAATGAAGTATGATTGTGGCAGTCCTGACTGTATCCCAATGCCTTCTGATGAAATTAAAGGGGACCCTTTACCAGAAATTACTCCAACACCGGCATCACTTGTTCGTTTTGTTCAAGAGGTCTCAGAAGAAAGGCGGCATTCATGTGAAACTAAACTAGAATTACATGAGATTCGTCAGGATGACCATACTAGAGATGAAGGGAATGAATGTGATTGGGAAAATTTGATTTCTGATGCTGCTGATCTCTTAATGCTTGACTCTTCTGTTGACACAGCAGCACCAAAGAAGCAGAGTCTGGAATTAGTGCATCATGAAACTGGTTCTTTTGCTTCTCTTGTGTCAAGTCTCCCTGAATTTAGTACTGAAGACATGCAGAAAACAGAGACTGCAGGTGTCATCAGGTCTTGTGAAAACCATGAAGTGAAGGATCCTGAATCTCATCAAGAGGAAGTTAGAAAGCAGAAGGAAATGGATAAGTCACTGCAGGTTTCATCCAGTACTTTTTCAAGTGAGCAAGAGATTTGTGGTCCAAGTCAGGGCATAGATGAGAAAGTTGAAAAATGCATTTCAGTTGGTGGCAAGGTAAATGTTGATTTTTTTTTTTTTTTATTTTCCTCCTTCCCAACATCTTACATACATGCCTCTAAATTCACAATTTACTTTTACTTCTGATGATTGTCATTTCAAGTTTCAGCTAAGTTATGAAGTTAAATATTTCAGTGTTGTTAATCTGTTTTGAATTAGCTAGCATGTGGGTGGATTGTTCAGGCTTATTTGATTATCCATTTCTATGAGTGTATGAATTGGAAGAACGAAACAATAATCTGGGAATTAAGATCTGTTGCTTTTGCAATGATTGCTGGATGCATGTTCTGTGTATTCTAGTTTCATTCGTTTTTGGGTGTGAAGTTTCATGCTGATATTTCATTACTTCCGTGGCTTCTCTTCTAGTAATAACTTCCTACATGGTTTCCTTGGGCTTCATTGAGCCTATGGAGTTTCTGTCTTCTGAAGTCTAAAATACATCATATACAGAATCAATCAGTACATTTAAGGCAATCTAAATTTTTTTTTATTAAAAAGGGTACAGTAAGTCATGAAACAGGTATAGTCTATGATAAGTCTGGAAGAGGTGGTCTGTATGCTACCTGATGTTTCCTGTACTGTGCACACACAACCCCACACTCAGAAAAAAAGAAAGTCATCTGTAAATCAGAGCTGATAGCAATGATATATTACTTGATTAAATCTTTTCTGTTTAGGCTGACCTACAGCATCAACGTGGGATGAGAAGGCGCTGTCTGGTTTTCGAGATGGCAGGAACACAAAAAAAGAACTTGGTTGATGATTCTAAAAGCAGCTCTTCCGTCTCTTCTCTTTCTGATGTAAACGATTCTGATGATAAACAATTGGTTCATTTTAAACCTGGAAATATTTCTCCACCGTGCATGCTTACGGGTATTGGGTTGCACTTGAATGCCCTTGCAACTACCTCGAAGGATTGTAGAGTTGTCAAGCATGAAACTTTGTCCTCTGGGAGGCAACTAATAAGCATGAGAAGTTCCATTACTTCTTTCCACTGTGTCACTTCTAGTCAGATAACTGTCACTACTTCCTTGGCTATGAATCCTGAGGAAAAAGAAATAGGTCCAGCTGACAATGGAAATTTGGTTTTGGAAGAGTCCTCCCAGGCATCTGGATTTGGAGCTAGCGAAGAATTCAACCTGAGTAGCCCCAAAAAGAAGAGGTATTGGTAGAAGTGCTGTTTCATAATGCCTTTTTACTATTGCATTCAATTCTGTTTTGTTTTATAACATTTGAAGTCTGATATCATACAGGCGCAAGTTGGAAAATGTTGGAGAAAGTGAGGCTTGCAAGCGTTGCAATTGTAAGAAGTCAAAATGCTTGAAGCTGTAAGATTCAAACGATTCAGAGAATTGCTTACTAAATCATGTTTGTCTAATTATCAGTGTAGTGTATAAATGAGTTCTGCTAGTAATGAGATCATGTGAACATTTCCATTTTGAAGTTAGATGCTGTCGTCACATTCTGGCTTTCCACTGTTGTTCCATAGAATTTAGTTCCCCCATCCCTTTCCCAGGTTGTGCTTATGGTTAAATTTGGAAAATCATCTGTGCAGTTACTGTGAATGCTTTGCTGCCGGTGTATATTGTGTGGAGCCTTGTTCCTGTCAAGAATGCTTTAACAAGCCTATCCATGAAGATACTGTTCTAGCAACTCGCAAACAGATTGAGTCCCGAAATCCACTTGCATTTGCACCCAAAGTGATCAGAAGCTCGGAGCCTGTTGTTGAAGTTGGGGTTAGAAAATAAATCTAAACCTTTTTACTTTTGTTTCTAAAAAAAATTCCGGATAAGAAAAGTTGAATTGACCTATGACCATTGAGGAATTGTTTTTACCTTTGCAGGATGATTCTAATAAAACCCCAGCTTCTGCCAGGCATAAAAGAGGATGCAACTGCAAGAAATCAAGTTGCCTAAAGAAATATTGTGAATGCTTCCAGGTTGTGTGCCATCAACTGAATCTGTTTGATTTCACTTTTGTACATCCTCTGATTCAGATTTTGTTCATTTGTATTTCAGGGAGGTGTTGGATGTTCAATCAATTGTAGATGTGAAGGATGCAAGAATACCTTTGGCAGAAAGGATGGTGGGTGTTCTTTGGTGCATCACACTTAACTTCAAACATAAAATAGGGAATTCCAGAAGCCACCCTCTACCCTACACCATTAAGCTCGTAGATTATACCATTCCAATGTTTCTCCTATTGTGCATCGCATGTGGTTTTTTCTTTAGTTTATTCATTCCTTCTGTTTTGTATTTCCCTTCTTTGAAATGCAGGATCTGCTCTAGTAGGAACAGAAGAAGCTGAACCAGAAGAGGAAGAAACAGAAACCTGTGAAAAGAATGGGGCAGATGGAAGTGCACAGAATAATGAAGTCCAGAAGGAGGAAGACCAGTATTCTGATTGTGTTCTGCCCATTACCCCATATGTTCAGATTTGCAGGTTTGGTATTTTCATCATTGTTGGTTGTATTGTTTTGGTTTTGTTATTGCTAAATGCTGAATTCTATCTTGTATTTCCAGATCATCATTTCCACCTCCTCGTTCTTCTAGTGGGAAACCACCCCGAACTTTGCTTGGCACATCTCAGCTACATTCCAGCCAGAGACTTGGAAAACCAATTTTCGCACAGCCGCTATCCAAGTTCGATGGCCGTTTCGAAACCAGTCATGACACTCCTGAAATCCTAAGAGGCGATTGTTCACCCATCAGTGGCATCAAGATTACCTCTCCTAATCGTAAAAGGGTATCTCCTCCTCACAATGAGTTTGGGATATCTCCCGGTCGGCGGAGTGGGCGTAAGCTGATACTTCAATCCATTCCTTCATTCCCATCTCTCACTCCTCACCATGAAAACAACTGAGTTTTCCATCAAGGTTCAGATGAAATGTGACATCTTATTCATGGAGAATGGTATTTGTTTTAGTATTACTTGTAGTTTGCTTTGTGTTATGTGTATAATAACTTCATACATTTCCAGTATGCATTGTAATATCCAGCTTCCTGTGTAAAAGTATCAGTTATTATCCAAGTAACAGATATCAGCAAGTTTTCCACCCAAAGAAAATACATATTAGCAAAGCCAGAGACTAGTTTGCTCTGTTGTTATATTTTCAAGTCTCTTCATTCTCTGACCGATGGGCCTGGGCTTTTCGACCCATGGGCTTGTTTGTAGGTTTAAGCCACCGAAGGAGCCTCGGTCCAACAGAACCCAGCATTAGACCTAATTGGGCTTGGTTAGGTTCAACAAACAAACCCAGTGCTCATGTCGGTATTGATATCGATACAAATCGGACCGATATGGGGTGCTAAAGAGAGTCCT
This sequence comes from Hakea prostrata, assembly GCF_041222555.1. Classification (NCBI taxonomy): domain Eukaryota; kingdom Viridiplantae; phylum Streptophyta; class Magnoliopsida; order Proteales; family Proteaceae; genus Hakea; species Hakea prostrata. Next base: position 45,573,114 of record NC_142609.1, on the reverse strand, counting down.
TCGCGTAAAGCCGAAATTGCTTTGAATAGGTAAATCAATCATTTGTCCTTGAATTGAGAAATGGACAAATGCTAGACAGTGAAAGCACGAGAAATGGGAATGAGCATGGAGGTCTTAAGCGTGAGGGTCCAGTTATGGACCCAGTTCTAGTTGGGCCAGTTACGGCCCATATCCAGCTCAGTCTGACTCTTACTTTTCAAGATTTGGAATTGGCTTCTGAGAAGCCTGAGCCCACCAAGGCAATGGTCATATGGGCCCAAGCCCCTCTGGTCATTTCTTTAATCATAGAAATGATTTCTAGTAGGTATCAATTATCATCACCCACCTGAAGCTACTACTGATTATCAACCACAAGAATCCCCTTTGTTCCTCGGTTTCTGGCATTGGGTAGTTGTGTGCTATTTGGTCTGGTCATGAGATTATACCAACTTATGTGGACTAGACTAGGCATCTGGTGGGGCTACGTTGATGGGGCCAATACTTGTGCTGGTAGTTCACAGGATTAATACTTGCACTGGTCGAACTTGAAAGTCCAAACACTGTGTAGCAGGGGCCGCAAGGTCGTCACTATTGCATCTTCTTTTTTGTTTACCCCCAAATAAAAAATCAACCATAAGAAATTATTGTCGTTATCTTATTAGTATTATTGGTGTTGATCTTTCCACTACACCTGTGTAAAACCGAAACTGCACGCCTTACTCATTGAAATGTCTTAAATACCCTCATTGAACTAGTTTTCTTCCTCTACCCCTAATATATTATTGGGGAAGAAGAAAAATATTTCTAGTGGATATAGCTTGTACACGATGTACAATATAGAAAATTAATACCCAAAATCAAAACTATACCGTATCATTTTTGTATCTACACTTACAAATCAAAGAGTCATGAAAGGATATGCAAGAGTATTTGACTACTGAATTTTTCATCTTGCAAAGGGTTATAATGGTCATTTTCAGGGTGTTTCTACTAGGAGCAAATTTCAGGATTATCATCATTTCTTAGGGTAAGATAGTCATTTTCCTCCTTCTATGTTTTGATCATGCTATTACACTTTCGACAGACAACTCTGTTTCTTTTTGCTCACTTATTTTCTAAAAGGCTGAAATGGACTTGAGATCTTGCAAACTTTATAGCTTCAACTGTAAAACAAAGCAAGCAAGCACAGCTTTGTGAAAGTAAACCTGAAACAGATGACCCACCAAGAAGAACATAACTATTAGGTTTCTCAGAACCTGTCTCTTATTTGCTGCATTTTATTTGTCCATTAATAGACTAATCTACACTTGGTTGTGAATCTCTATCAAAGCAAATTCATGAAAATTTCTTAATCTAGACAATGAACAGCATGAGAATATCCATTCCTAAAATCCATTTGGAGAAATTTTCTGCAAATCATAACAACAAAAGGGATGATGAGATGGTAGAGGAAGAGATTTCACATGCTTTCTTCTGAAGAAAGTCTAAATATGAGTTCTTTTCAGAATACTTAAAAGTGGTAGGTCAGTGGGGACTGGAGAATCTCCTTCCACATTGCTTACTGTTAAACCCAACAAAATAAGTGTAGAAAAAGGACTAAATTTTGGAATTTTATGGTCATGAGATTTGGATCTGATCTTCTACAGGGTCCATATGATTCTTTTTTCTCCAAGGGCCCATTTCTTGGTAGAAAAATAAAAATGAGGGTAAGAATTTAAGAGATTTAGTATTGGTGGAGGGTTGGAATTAATTGGGTCATGGCCCTATAGTAATAGTAGTGTCTTTTGATGCTTTTATGAGGTAGATGGGCATGCACTGTTAATAGTTTACAGGTTACCTACTTTGGTCGGTTATTAAGTATATATTTTGAATCTTCTTGGCATCAGGGGCAAAGTCTTTATACATTTTGATACATCGTCTTACTATATATATTTAAATTAATATAGAGCAAATTGTATCGGCACCTCAAAATAGAGGCCTTAAAACACTGACACCCCAAATTAAATTTTCATCAGACATATTAGTTAGACCTGTAAATGGATAGCCGAAATCCGCCTCCGAATTTGCATTCGTATTCGTTTAAGGGTATCTGTATCCGAAAATTTTCTTACCGAAAAATATCTGTATCCGTCCGTTAAGCAATTGGATTCGGATCGGATAATTGCTTATCGGATCGGATAATATCCGGATAGAGTAAAGTATTTAACATTTTTTCTTTAAAAATAGATGATAATCGGATTTGGATACCGGTAATCGGATTCGGATAGTGGTATTCGGTAATCGGAAATTAGAAATTTATAATAAAAAAATGTAAAAAAGTGACAATTATCACTCAATAATCGGATATTTTATCGGATCGGATTATTATCGAATATCCAATAAAGTTTCGGATTCTGATTCGGATGCCATCTCTAAATTTTTGCCGGATTCGGATTCGGATTCGGATATGGTGTATTCGAGCCGAATCCGGTCCGTTTACAGGCCTAATATTAGTCTAATTTGTCAATGAAAACCATTTAATCACTGTTTATTTTCTTTCAATTCTAAAAATATCCCTATCAAAATATGGAGAAGAAAAAAATCCCAGTAATCTAACGGTTTTCAATTACAAATTGGACTAATGTATTTTCAGTGAAAATCCAACTTTTGAGGTGTTTGTATTTTTCAAATACAAAATGAGGTGTCAGTGTTTTAAGGCCTTAAGACTTCCAATTTGGGGTGCCAATGCAATTTACTCATTAATATATAAAGGTTAGTTGAAGTTATAATTTAGGTGTGCATAAGCTAGTATAGAAGAACCTCAAACCTAAAAAATTAAATAAAAAAAAATTTTAACACCCTCTATAATTTTGAGCATTAAGAAAATATGCAAGTGTTCTACTAAAATCATAGTTTTGAAAATGGTATTGAATAATGGGGACCAACCAGTACTGCATTAATTTTTTTTTAAAATTTCCTTTGCTTGACATTTATGGTCTAGGTGGTATTGATTCACTGTGATTAATAATACGTATGGTAGAAGTGGTTATATTGATACAATAATGACTCAAATAAATGACTACAAAGCATCAAATATTGATACCTAAAACCATGGCCATCCATTAGAGAGAGCTTTCATTTCATGTGTACTCTCTCATCTTTCGATGATTCCAATACAAAATGAAATCATATTAGAGCAATTATAATGGCATCTAATGAGGATGAAGTTCTTCATTTCACGAAGGGTAATGGTGGTTATTTTTCCTGTTGTTGCAAAATCCTGCTTGGCTTGGTCGAACTCACTAACCTGCAAAAACAAACTTGACTGTGTTGGTCAAGTTTCGTCTCCAACAAACTTTCAATCATGAACCTCCAAGTATTTATATGTTTAAGGTTTAATATTCTTCATTCTCTCAAGTACTAGAGTCTGGATGGAACTCTTGTGATTGATACTAATCTCTATTAGTATCTTCTTTAGGTTATAATTTTTGAAATTCTATAATGATGGTAACTGATACAGGAAGTTTGCACCCAATTGGGGCTAAGTTAGCCTCTCAGTCGGGATATTACCCAGACACATCCAATCGAAGGCTCCACTCACGCTAGACCTATAGGGTAACATCACCTTGAATGGAAGGTCAATTATGAAGATGATCAGACGGGATAACGGACGAGGAAACTTGGCCGGGGCAGATTAGGCGGCCATCGTCAAGGAAGCCTGCCTGCATTCAGAAAAGTAACCCAAACACTATTTAAACAAGGATTCACCCATCCGGTAAGCAACCAACTTATTCTGAGAAAACTCCTGTGTAGCTTTAGCACGGGATCTTAACCTGATCATTGTCTGACATAGCCATCAGAGGTGGTTGCCCGGCATCCTAGCCTAGCCCGCGTCTAACCTTTCTTGCAGGACTCATTGTCTCTAACTACAGGAAGACACACGGGAGCTTGTGCGGCTTAGTCGGAATTACGATCAGAACTGAGACACTTCAGTAACTCTAGCATAGATATCTCTCCATCTATTAGGATAGACATCTTATCTTTATATTGGAGGAATTGTAGGATCGCTCCTCCCTTATCCTTTATTGGAGTAGTTGATCAATACAATCATCTTCGAGTTGACCTTGGTCGAACCGTGAGATCGACCCATGGTAGATCCTCAAGGTTGAACCTCGGTCACAAGTGCTATGAACCGTTTCTTCATAACCTTTCCCATTTTTTGGGAAGAGAATTATGTTTGGAAACCTGGTTTTGCAGACAAATAATGAAGGAAATCATAAAAAATGACAACTTCACCCTTATAAAAGGTAGAAATTATCAAACCAAAGGCTTACAAATACATTTCTATTGGTACTTCCAATATTGACAAAAGATCCCTTCTCTTTTTTCTTATAGTAAGGTTTGAAAACAACCAAATAAGAGAGACAGATGAAGATGTCCAAAGATTTATTTGATTGCTTGCCTTTTACTAGACCAAGTGACCCCATTAGAATTTGAAGAGACTCCTCAAATGTAATGTGAACCATACAATCAAAAGCCACCCACCCTTCTTTGCCCAAGCAACCCAATTCCCTTTGAAAAAAAAAAAACACATGAAATTTTTATAATCTCATCAATTATAAATTGGAGGAACAGGGTGAGAGGAGTCTATCTCTACCAACCTTCCTTACCCAAGAAACCCCTGTTAGCTAACAAGTCAAGATTTTGATGTAAACTAACCATACCCAAAAAAAAGTATTAATGGTGGGTCATTGTATTTAGGCTTCAAACCTTAGATTTAATTCGAAAATAGATCAACTTTAGAATATTTGAGTGAGCTTGAAAACAACGTTTTGGTAAAACAAGGAGTAAGCTTTTTCAAGTCCAATCATAGTCTTGAATGCTCATAGTTAAGCGTATTTTCCCTATAACTCTGATTTAGAGCCTGAGATTCTTGTTCTTGACCTTAAACCCTGATGGGCTAAGCTTGTTTCTGTCCTGCTCTGATTGCCCATGATCAGGTTAGGATGAGACAAGTTGGTTCTGTCCCTAACTCTAATTAGCCCTATTCCTATCCTAAATTGACCTTGTTCCTATTTTTAATTAGCCCTATCCCTAACATTGCTCCCACTTCATGATCCTTGCAGGTCTGATCGTTCGCAACGTATGGGTTTCTGTCACCACTTTATATAGAGAATCCTTATCTTTATTGTCATCTAGTAATTCATCAATCATGTACATCTCACTATATAGAGAGAATCCTTTATCTTTATTGTCATCTGACATGGAAGCTTTGGTGATATCGAAGAGGAAAAGAGATTAATCATAGTCCATGCTCATCAAATTTTTTTCTTAATTTATAGTTGATAGTCTTTTCAATTTCTTTTTCTTAATTTATAATAGAGAGTTTTACAGGCAATTAGTCTAGACTCCTAATTAAACAAATCAATAATGATGATTATTGGATACTTTGAGTCATTTGGATTCCTTTTCCAACATGGGAGTGAAGGAGAATTCAATTCATTTATTATTTATCAAATTTGAATTTATCATAAATTATCATAATCCCATGCATTAATCTTACTTAATGGATATGACAATAATAAATTAAACTAAATAAAATATAACATTAAAGTATTGTTGGGTTGGGGGTTTTGGTAAAAAATATTGAAAAATATTGAAATTAAAATGGTGACTTGAGAGTTTTAATAGAATTAAAGTGAACTTTTTTTTTGTCACTTAGAAGCTAGTGGTCCAACCAATTCCATCAGCAGATTTGACATGACTATCTACACAATCCAAGACTTGTTTCTCATGTGATGGAAAAGGTAGTGCCAGCTTGATAAGCATTATTTTGATAAGTTGATTCACCATACCCAATGGTCGGCAAAGATGAATTATCATAATCTTATAATTTGATCATATGCATCAAATTGCCAACTCTTGGCTCTTATATATGTTGATTAATTCTTTTTAGTATTAGTTTTAAGGGTTGGATCAGTTGGTAAAGATCAACGTCTCATAAAGTGTAGTAAATAGTTTCAATCTCTCACATTATGAAGAATGTGATATGAGAGAGTTCTTACTACACTAACAATTGTTTTTTTGATGTAATTGTTTCACGCCAAACATTTTTATCGTAGGAAATAAAATATTATGCAGCAATAGTGAAAATTTCTTTCTCTTACACGCATGGATCATGTGAATTGCTTTATTAATGAACCTTTTGTTATATTTTGATTGGTATGAGTTCAGACGTTTTTTCTAATGGCTTGTTTGGCTATTTGAGTTTGGAGATTTCAAAAATCTAGAGATTTCAAATTTATAAATTTCAAATATGGAGTCATGGTTCATAAAATTAACTGTTTGGTTAGCCTAGATCTTTGAAATAAAATCTATAGATTTATCCTTAAAAAACATTTATGGAGACATGATTCAAATGTTTAGCGTTTTTATTTTAAGGATGAAATCTCTAGATTTCACCTCATACCCATAAATCTGCAGATTCACGTTTTTAGTGTAAAAATGTGAATCTCTAGATTTCATGAATCTAGATATTCACGCAACCAAACAGGATATAAATCTCCCATTTGTGAATTCAGAGATTTGATTCATGAAACCAAACATGCCCTAAACTAGTTGCATTGATAAACCCTGGTCTTTCTAGGATACGTATGATAATATTCTTGGAGAACAATTATCATGTTCCTTTGTTTATGGAGAACAAAGAATGGTTGGTAAGGGTTTGCTAAGGTGGTTCATTCTTTTTTTTTCTTTTAAATCAAAGGGTTCATTATTGTATTCTTGAAAGATGAATTGATGAAAGAAATGATGTAAAGAATAGTTAATATGTTATGAGAGGAGAACATACACTTCATATGTGAGTTTCTCAAGACCACCCCTACTACTTCCTCAACCAACAAACCCCTTTGCCTTACTCTCCCACCCCTTGTTATTGTTCGAAAACTAGAATTTTCGTAACATAGAATAGTTTTTTTTGAAAAGTATCATAGGATAAATTGGAAATATATCAAATGAGTTTGTAAAACATTTATTTCTAAACAAAGAGTGATCTTTAATATGAAAATATGTAAAACCAGTTCTATGCAAAAAACAATCTTCAGAGATGAAAACATTCTCAAACGCATACATTCACAGATTTTTGTGTCAAAAATCAAAATTTGTTTTTTAGGAGTCGAGGTTCATCCGGAGTAGCTTACGCACACCTCGACTACATTCTCATGGGAGACGTATCGCATCGACGAAAGTCGATCCCATAGCCTTTGTGGGCTGGAAGCCTGAAACCCAAAAGTCACAATTCACCCCCAAAAAAAATTTAAAAGTCAAAAGAATTTATTTCAAGGTATGAACAGAAAGTGGAAGACTGGAAGCTGGGAACCAGAAAATACAAGAAAGATGAATTTTGGGAAATCCAACCAAGGCTACTTTGGAGATTTCCACTCTTGAATATTCTCATTTCTCAACCAGAAATCTATTTATTTATTTATTTTTTAGTTAAATAAGGACAGACCCATGTTCCTCATTGGGTCGAGGACAAAAGACAGCAAAAGCAGCAGAGAAATGATGAATACATGCACATGCTTATTATTAAATTCAATCCTGACTGTCTGATTGAAATATGTGCCTCTTTCTGATAAAAAATTCCAATCTGACGTCTGAGATCCATTTCCTACACATGCTATCTAAAATCATTGTGGTTTCTCGAGCCAAACGGAAACATGTAATTATAAGTTATAAGTTTATAACCGTAATCCGACCAGTAAATTAATCTTAATTTGGATTAATTATAGGTAATCATTTAATACAATAACAAAACCGTCTCTCTAAACAAACGGTCATATCCGTACTTGATTCTAATCCGACGGTCTACAGTTGAAGATCATATCCGGAAAAAAAAAAGTAAAAACTGAAAAAGCAACGCTCGACCAGAGCACGGATTGGACTTTATGGTGGGCCCAGTTTCAGTGTTCCGTCTTTCATACAAGGTGTGGGTCCCACAAGGACATTTGTAAAACTCGTGTCATTTTTGGGCGTTGAACTTGTACTGTCTTTCTTACGAAATTGGAATTATTAGAATTATTAATTAAAAAAGAAAAAAGAAAAATAGGAAATTTTACTTTATTTTAATGGTTATAAGATTTTCTTTGTAGTGTGTACTCTGTTCTTCGCTACTGTTTTTTTTTCTTCTCTGCTACTGTTCTTCTCATACAAGACTTCAACTGTCCCTTCACAAAGAATCCAGAGACCAAAGAGATTGGGAGAGCAAGAGAGACAGATTTCTTGTACAATGGGGTGAGAGGGAGAAAGCAGCTGTGAGACACAGCTGCGTGAAGTTACTCCGAGACCAATTATTGATTTCATGGTGAGATCTTCGTCTTTCTGTTCATACAGATTTGATTTCGATCCATCTGTGTGTAATAGGCCGTTTTTGTGTTAATTGTGTGGAAGTTGTTGTTCATTTTTTTTCTCTGATCTCAGTTTTTTGATACATTTGGCTTGGTTATTTTAATCGGGTGGTTTCAATGCTGTAGAGGTTACTCTGGTCTTAAGATTCGTTTGTTTTGTGGTTTTAGTGAGTTGAGGGAGCGTGAGTTGACTTTTATACTGGTTCGTGGTTTTAGTATGATGATTTGATTTCCATATTGTTTTGATTCTGGCAGTTTGCAATTTTTAAGGCTGTTGTATCTTTCATGATTCTGAATTCCAAGCTTTTCTTTTTTTGGATCTGGTTGTTGATCAGGTGGTTTGGACGAGGCTGAAATAGAGGACGGAGTTAATGTGGTGATTTCAGGAGTTGTTTCTCGGTTGATCAGGTCGTTTGCATGCTATGTAAGAAGTTGCAGTCTATGTAGCAGGGATTTACATTAAAGGCTTATTTTATTTTGTTCTTGGTTCTGATACTGATATTTTTTAGTTCGAACGTCTGAAGAAAGCTTTCACGATTGAAGGAACTTCTTCCGTTGTTATATTTATAAATCACTGTGTTATATAGTCATGATACTCATGATTACATACAAACTCTGGATAACGGTGTAATCGAAAATATAGTAGTCCAGATCTGGTTTGTTTGGTATAGTTTGGATTTTGAAAGGTTGTTACAGCATTCGAACTTTGAAAAATCCGGAGATAACCTTATCCTTAGCAGAACTTACGTACTAACTCTTCTTTTCTTTTTGTTCTTTTTACTTGTTAGCAGGCACATGTACAGAGGGATTAAAGCTTCAAATTTCTCGTCGCTGTCATTTCTAGTGTTTTGAGTCCAATTAGGTTTGATTCTGGCTTGGATCTCTTACTTCGTTTCTTTTAACTGGTTCAAAGATCGGCCGAAACAGATTGGGTTGGTTGTCTTTGTTGCAGTCATGGCAACCTTGTTACAGTCTGAGTCGAGACGCTTGTACTCCTGGTGGTGGGATAGTCATATAAGCCCAAAGAATTCCAAATGGCTTCAGGAGAATCTTACAGGTATTGGTACCCCTTCGCGTTTGGATGATGGGTGTGTGTGTGTGTTTGACGTGCTGTCTGTTTTCCAAAATCCCTTCTGTGTAGTTTTCTTAAGAGCAAAGCATCAGTTAGTGATTTGTTATAGGAAGCATTATAAGTATTATTTCCATTTGGAGCATAGTTTGTAGAGTTTGATGAAACACATGCATTGGGTTGGCTCTCAAATGATAAAATGGAACCTGAGGACTGAAATGAAATTTAATTTGGAATCTCCTGGTGTTGCATCCTTAGAATATTCTGAACTGCAGTTTAGCTGTTGCCCTGTAAGAGAATGACTAAAAAAATCTTACAGGCCATGTGCATAAATTTTTCTTGTCAGTTAAGCCCTCTCTTTTTTGGTACTTAAGACCATCTATGGAGGGAAACAACTCCAAATGTGGTAAAATGTGATCCTTCAAGATGCTTTGACTTTCATGGGAGCCTTATCACTTACCCAACCAACCTCCCAAAAACGGTTCTGACTATATTGTACCATAAGTTTGTGCTGATTCAATTCATTTACCATGTTGCGATAACCCTCTTTTACCTTTGACTTTTATATCAATGGGAAGTAGTGCTGCTTAATTATATAGCGAATCTACATTAATAAGAGCCAAGTGAAGGCCTTGTTCAATCTATGAAATTTTATGTGTCAAATCTGTCAAACTATAGGGAAGACTTTATGTAGCTCCAAAGGGTGAAGCCCTAAAAGGCTGTAGTTTGGTTTGATAGGAAACTTATGGCTGGATGTTACCTTAGCTGGCATGAAATTGTGTGGCAATATATGCAGTGCTGACCAGAATGAGTGGATGGAGTTGTGTCGAGGTGGACTGAGCTTGATATTTTTCTCTACTGATGAGAGATTCAAGCCAGATATATATATATATATATATATATATATATATATATATATATATATATATATATATATATATTGGAAAATAAACTATCATCGCTGCAAAACCCAAAGGTGAAAGAGAGAATATACAAGAGCAAAAGGGGGGGAGGGGGTTTGGGGGGGACGCCCAGCATTCAAGCCAAACATTGCCATTTTCATAAGTGACAATGTCATTTTCTTTTCTTGACATCCTATTATGTACTTGTCTTCTACATCAGTTCTTGATAAAGGACTTACGCATTAAAGAAAGTATGCTTCTCCTTGAGATGCGTGCAGCTCAAAATCGGTTTAGCTGTGATTCTTAGCCAATTGAATATGCAAGATGGGAATGTCCTTTATTTTATTTTATTTATTATTATCTTTTTTTTTTCTTTCTTTTTTTCTTCTTTTTTTGTGAGGAAATTTAGTTTGTGACATGAATTGATCCTTCCTGAAGAGCATGTGAGTCCTACAGGTTAGAATTGATTTTGGAGAAGGACAGCTGGAATTCTGGAAAGAGGTAAAAATGGAAAAAGGAAGGGGGGGGGGGTTGTTCCGTTGTTGTGAGTGGTGATGTGTTAAGCTTCCAAATCCCAGCTTAACAGTGGTTATACATCACACTCTTCACTCAGCAATCACCACACATATACACACCAAAAGAGAGCAATAGCAGAGATAAAGCAGAGGAAATAGCTTCATTAACATTCCATTAGGATAGATCAGTGGCTAAACAATAGTTCAGCAACAAGGTTTCATTAATTCAGCCACCTAGCTCTTCTCCTACAAGCTACCCGAGAGCATCAGCTTTCCCCCTGCAAGACTACCTTGCAAATTCCCTTAAAATGACCAGTATACCCCCCTCTTCCTCTCTTCCTTCAATATAATGGTTTTTCCCCATAACATACTCTCCCAGCTCTCCAATACTAGTGGGCCAGCTATCCTACATTCTCTGCCTCAACTCTGGTCTTCCTCTTTCGTATGGGTGTGGCTGTCCCCCAATCAACAAGTGCTAAACGTCCCTTTGGCTGCTGGCTGGATGCCCATGTAACAAGTGATCTCCTGCTTCCCCTCTTATACTTACAGGTATACACCTGCAATACTAGGGGCCTATCATGATGCAAAACCACTCCTTGTTGCCTCCAAAGGGGCAGGACATCTGCTATTTCAACTTTGTCTTCATCTAAAGAACCAGATTTTGGAGGAAAAGAAAGGGGGGGGGGGGACAGAAGTAAGATAACACACACATTTACCCATTACTGCCTTCTCCAACATCACCACCTAGAGGAGTTACCTTTTGAAACACTTCTGCGAGCGCAAAAGTAGAACAGACCACTAAAAAGAAGGCCTAAAAAGGGAAATATGAATGGAGTTGAGGAGAAGAAAATGGTTGGAGCAAACAAGAGGGTTTACTGCTGGTTGTGTTTTGGACTAAGAGTTGACCTGTCATTTTTTCAGTTACATGTAACATTGCAATATTGTGGCTAGATCTTCAATGTACGAATGAGTATTAGCACCAGAAGATGGAATATTTATGTCTTTTTATTTGTTGTCATCCTTCTTATGTGAAGACATCTGAGATTTGGTTTCTTCTTCTAGATCCATATTCAGTGCCACAATTGATTGTGATTCTTTTGTTTTTTAGATCCATCTTTTCTTCTAATACAATTGTTTGGCCACTAATTAAAGATGTAATGTTTCCCTGGACAGATATGGATGCCAAGGTCAAAGCAATGATCAAGCTCATTGAAGAAGATGCAGATTCATTTGCAAGGAGAGCAGAGATGTACTACAGGAAGCGTCCAGAGCTTATGAAATTGGTTGAGGAGTTCTATCGAGCATATCGTGCTCTGGCAGAAAGATATGACCATGCAACTGGGGCACTTCGTCAAGCCCATCGTACTATGGCTGAGGCATTTCCTGACCAAGTCGCCTTTGCAATGGCTGATGACACACCCACTGGCTCTTCCACCACCGAGGGTGAGCCTCACACTCCTGAAATGTCACACCCTATACGAGCACTGTATGAACCTGATGACTTGCATAAGGATGCTTTGGGGCTTTCCTCATCACCAATGCATACAATGAAGAAGAATGGAGGCCATTCTGAAGAATCTGACGCTGAAATAAGCAAAAGGGGGTTGAAACAGCTCAATGATATGTTTGGGTCGGTTGAAGTGTTGCTGAATCATGCAAAGTTTGCAGAAGGTAGGGTGAGAAAAGGTTTGAATTTCCAGGAGGCAGATGGGCAAGAACAAAGGTTGAATGATGGGATGTCTCATTTATCAACTGAGAATCAGAATCTCAAGAAGCAAATCACATCGGAATCTGAGCGAGCAAGCAAAGCTGAGTCAGAGGTTCAAACGCTTAAAGAAGCTCTCGCCAAATTGGAAGTTGAAAAGGAGGCAGGTCTTCATCAGTATCAGCAAAGCTTGGGAAAGATATCCAATTTAGAGACTGAATTATTAAGTGCCCAAGAAAATGCCAGGGGCCTCCATGTACAAGCAAGCAAAGCAGAAACAGAAGTTCAAGTATTGAAAGAAAAGCTTTCTAAGATGGAATCTGAAAAGGAAGCTGAGCTTCTTCAATACCATCAGTGTTTGCAGAGGATATCTAGCTTGGAGGCCAAAATTGCAAATGCAGAAGAGGGAGCCATACATCTTCATGAACGAGCAGGTAAAGCTGAAACTGAAGCTGAAAGTTTAAAGGAAGCCCTTTCCAGATTGGAAAATGAGAAAGAAGCTGCTCTTCTTCAATATAAGGAGTGTTTAGAGATGATATCTAATTTGGAGATCAAAATCTCATGTGCCAAGGGGGAAGCCAAAGAGCTTAATGAACGAGCTGAAAGGGCTGAAACTGAAGTCCAGGCCTTAAAGCAAGCCCTTGCTAAATTAGAGGAAGAGAATGAAGCAGCTGCTCTTCAGTATAAGCAGTGCTTGGATAGAATATCTAGCCTGGAGAGGGAAGCATTACGCGCACAAGAGGAGGCCACTAGACTTAATGCTGAGATAGAAACAGGGGTTGCAAAATTACACAGTTCTGAAGAACATCGTCTTCTATTGGAGTGCATAAATCAAAATTTGCGGTCAGAGCTGGAAGCTTTGGTAAGGAAAGTGGGAATGCAAACTCAGGAACTTAGAGAGAAGCACGAAGAGTTACAGAGACTTCACACTCGCATACAAGAAGAGAATTTGCACTTCCTGCAGGCAGAAGTTGGGCTAAAAACAATGCAGAGTTTGCACTGCCAGTCTGAGGAAGAGAAGAGAACTCTCGAAGTGGAGCTCCAAAAGGCCATTCAAGTGTTGAAGGATGTGGAACTTCAGAAGCAGGGTTTGGAGAACCAAGTCCAACAAATCAAGGAGGACAACATGATCCTGAAGGAGCAGAACTTATCTTCAGCCAGATCAATGGGGAGTCTGCAAGACGAGATCTTCGGCTTGAAGGAGACAAAAGGAAAGCTCGAAGCAGAAGTTGAACTCCGCTTGGATCAGAGAAATGCTCTTCAACAAGAAATTTACTGTCTGAAAGAGGAAATTAATGACTTGAGTAGGCGACTGATGGCTATGATGGAGCAAATTGAGTCAGTGGGTTTGAACCCTGAGTGCCTTGGTTCAGCGGTGAAGAACTTGCAGGATGAGAACCTCAAGCTGAAAGAAATCTGTGTGAATGACAGAGATGAAAAAAAGGTTCTTGTGGAGAAGTTGGAAAACATTGATAAAATTCTGGAGAAAAATGCTCTCTTGGAAAATTCCCTCTCTGATGCAACTGCTGAATTGGAAGGATTGAGAGAAAAGGTGAAACTTCTAGATGGATCTTGCCAGTCTCTTTGTGAAGAAAAATCTGCTCTTGTTACTGAGAAGGCTAGCCTGGTGTCCCAGTTAGAGATTATGACTGACAAGGTGCTGAAGCTCTTAGAGAAGAACACAGTACTCGAGAACTCCCTTTCTGATGTGGTTGCTGAACTTGAAGGGTCAAAGACAAAAGCTGAGAACTTAGGAGAATCCTGCCAGTCTCTCAAAAGTGAGAAGGCTGCCCTTCTTTCTGAAAAAGAATCTATGGTCTCTCAGCTACAAATTATTCAGCAAAGACTTGAGGAGTTAGAGAGCAAATGTACACGATTAGAAGATAAGTACTTGGGCCTGGAGAAGGAGAGAGAAAACACACTTTGCCAGGTTACAGAGTTACGTGTCTCCTTGGACCTAGAAAAACAAGAACGTGAAAATTTTGCAGAGTCAAGTGAAGCCAGGCTAGCAGTTCTCGAAAAGCATATCCATGTTTTGCAAGAACAAAGTCATTGGAGGAAGCAAGAATTTGAGGAAGAACTTGACAGGTCCATAAATGCTCAAGTTGAGATCTTCATCCTGCAGAGATTCATTCAAGATATGGAAGAAAAGAATTTCTCTCTGTTGATTGAGTGTCAGAAACACTTTGAGGCATCTAATTTGTCAGAGATGTTGATTTCTGAGCTGGAACAAGAGAATCACCAACTCCATGTAGATTCCAAATTCGTGTCTGACAAAATTGCATATTTGAGAACAGGAATCAGTGAGATCTTGAATTCCCTTGAAGTTGATCAGGATTACTGGAGTCATGCTACGATTACAGATGATCAAGCACAGCTGAAGAATATTTTGAGGAAAATTGAAGATAGAGAATGTTCTTTCTTGAATGCTCAGGATGAGAAGCAACAGCTGTCACTTCAGAACTTGGTGCTGGTTACTCTGCTAGAACAAATGAGACTACAGACAGAAAATCTTGAGCATGAACGGAACAGCCTAGATGAGGAGTATAAAGTTCGAATGGAGGAGCTATTGATGCTGCAAAATGAGAAAGATGAACTTCTGAAAATGAATGTGCAGCTGCAATCAGAAATAAGGATGAGAGAGCAGAGTGAGGAGGTCCTAAAAGCTGAAATGGAGAAGCTACAGGGCAAATTCTCAGATTTGCAGAAAGCTCACCTCTTATCACAGAATGAAAATTCAAAATTGCTTGAAGAAAAGGGTGTTTTGAGCAACGAATTGTCCAACATGAAGCAGGAGAGAGACATGCTGGAAGAGGAAAATGGTGTTCTTCTTGGTGAAGCATTTGCTTTGGAAAATCTCTCCTTGATTTTTGAGAGCTACAATAGTGAGAAAGATGTGAAAATGGAAGGATTTATTCAAGATATGGATTGTATGTGCGAAGTTAACAGTGGCCTCCAGAAGGAGTTCAGAGTCATGGAGGAAAACTTGGTAACGGTAGAGACGGAAAAGCTGCATCTCAAGGAGTCTGTTGGTGAATTGGAGAGTGAGATAGATCGCTTAAGGAATGTAAATGACCAGCTGAATCATCAATTTACTGCAGGAAAGGATCTGCTTTCTCAGAAGGAAGTGGAGCTTTTAGATGCAGAACTGAAGCTCAAAATTGCACAAAGTGAAAACAACACATTATGCAGAGATGCTGAGGATCTGAGGAAAGAACTGAATGAGTCTGAGGTGACAAGATGGGAGTTAGAGAAGCATATCCTTGAATTGTCAGAGGATAAAAACCGTCTGACAGTGGAGATTGGTCACCTTAATGAAGCAAACTGGAAGTTTGAATCTGAACTGCATAAATTACGTGAAGAAACAATAGAACTTAGAAGTGCAGAGGAGAAATTGAGTTATGAATTGCAAGGGAGCAGAGATGAAGTCATAATCCTTGAGGCTGATGCTGAAAAATTCTATGGGGGCCTGCAGACAGCCAGTGTTTGTGAAGCTGTACTTGAGCAGAAGGTTTGCGAGCTTATTGCAGAAGTGAAGAGCCTTAAAGGTGAAAGTGCTTCAAAAACTGTAGAGATTGAACAGCTGAATGGAAAACTGTGTGCTTTGGAAGGTGAACATGGAGGACTCAAAGCTGAAGTGGCTGCATATCTGCCTGTCATAGTTTCTTTAAGGGATAGTATCTCATCTCTTGAAAGCCATTCTCTTGTTCAGACAAAGGCGGAACCACTGGTATGCTACTTTCTCTGCTAGTAGGATAGTCTTGCTCACTATTCAGAAACTCCTCCTTTGGCTCACGCTATAATGAAGTTTCAAATTGGGGTTTTATATATCTTTTAAGCTTTAATAGTAAAAATTGAACGCTTCCTTTGACTGATTGATCTTATTACAGCCAACTGATGTTCAGCTTTATCTCATTGTTTCTGATTTGGCTAAATTGAATTTCAATCTGGACCCACCCTACTTTTCAATCTGGACAGGTTATTTTTGTTTAGACTTGGGTTAACCAAGTTAGACAATCAATTATACATGTCAGTCAAAAAAATTTCACTTCCAATCGTGGCCAACTAGGTTTCGTAGCAGTTGGCTTTAGGTTCCAGATGATCAGGAAGTCAGTAAGCCAATTAACGTAATGGTTCCATAGAAATTTTTTTCATCATGTCATATCATCAGGGTAATGATACAGTAACCTGGATGATACAACTGATGCTAGTTCATTTTATGAGAAACAAACAGGATAATTTTTCCTGGAAGCAGAAAAACTAATTGAACTCCATGAAACCCTCAGAAGGATTTATCTACAAAGAATGGGAAAGCCCTTACAAGTTGTATCCCGGAGACAAATTCCGAGGCATAATTTGTTTGTATTTGATCAAGATTTCCCAATTGAATGACTAAAAGATCCATGGATGATACAAAAGTTTATTTCTTAATTATAACTAGATTTTCCATTTTTGCGTTTGTGGAGATGAGATTGATGCCAGACAGCTAGTACACAATGAATTTTGTTTACTAGAGCTATCAACATTCAATTAATCTGAGAACTGGGGAACCATTCTTCCTTTGATTTCTTCATTTTTCTGTTTTCCTCATCCACATTACCTTAAGTATTCAATATAACTGTCAAATTAATGGCATGATATCAGTGTTCTTTGTTCATGGTTTTAGTGTGTTTCTGTTTTCCTCTTTCTAAGATAATTAGTTTGGTTATTATTTTTTAAAGTTTATTGGTCAGGTCAGACTGTTTGGGATATATTTAGTCCTTTCGATTCTTTGAATGGCTTAAAATATATATTTGTGTCTTCATTGTCATGATTTTAACAGCATCATATAACTTCATGTGCATGTTTCCAGGATGTGGAATTGGAAAATCAACATCGTGAAAAGAGCCATGGACTGATGTCTGGAGATCACAGTGCTACGTTGCCAAACGGTGCTTCTGAATTGCAGGAATTGTTGAATAGGGTTAAAGCCATTGAGAAAACACTGATGGAGAAGGAGAGGCTTGCTGTGCTGGAAAGCTTAGACAAAGCCAAACGACTGGCTGCAATGAAAGAGATTAAAGAGTCAAAATCTAGGAGCAGCTCTCTCAGAGAACAAGAATTTCAAGCAAGCAGTAATATCATTTTGCAATTAGAAGGCAAAGAACTAGGGGATGAGTCAAGCTTTGATCATCTGCCGAAGACAGAAGCTGAAATATCAAAAGTTAGAAATGGACTTTTGATGAAAGATATTCCGCTTGATCAGGTTTCTGAACAGTCATTCCATGATCATGGAGCTGGACAATATGGTCTCAACAAGAAAAGAAATGTTAGTACAGATGAGATGCTTGAGATATGGGAAACTGTTGAACAGGAATACAGCCTAGATCTCAAAGCCAACAAGGGACAGAAGCTGCCATGTGCACCTCCCAAGGGGGAGTCTGAAGCAGAAGAGCAGATGAGTGACTATCCATCTTCAGAGTCGCAATTTGAGAAGGAGTTGAGTGTTGACAAACTAGAAGTATCTAGGAGGGTTAAAGAGCCACAGCAGCAGGGAAACAATAAAAAAATCCTGACAAGACTTGCTTCCGATGCTCAGAAGTTGACAAACCTTCAGATAACACTGGAAGAATTGAAAAAGAAGGTGGAATTGTCAGGGAAGAGCAAAAATTCCAAGGATATTGAGTATAGTAGTGCAAAAGGTCAGTTACAGGAATTAGAAGAGGCCATCGTGGAGTTGTCCGATGTTAATAGCAAATTGATGAAGAGTGCTGAGGAGAATCTCTTATCCTCTAATGAAAAGTCTGTGTTGGAAGTGGAAGAGACTGGGAATGTCCGAAGGAAGAGAATCTCAGATCAAGCACGACGAGTGTCTGAAAAGATTGGACGGCTGCAAGTTTTGCTACAGAAAATCCAGTTTGATTTGTTAAAGCTTGATGAACATAGAAGCAAAGGAAAAACAAAAGTCACAGACAGAAGATTGAAAATTCTGTTGAAGGACTATTTGTATGACAGCAGCAAAAGCACCAGCACCAGCAGCCCCCGGCGAAAGAAGACTCCGTTCTGTGCATGTGTCAGACCTCCAACTAAGAACTAATAAGGATAGAGTGGTAAAACATCCTTAGGCAACCTTATTTATGATAAATTTCTGTGAACAAGACTTTCATTCCAGTAGATGGCATTTACATGTAGAGATCTTCCCCTTCCCTTTTTTCAGGATTTAGCTTGTAGCTGGGTCTTCTCTAGTTTATAGAACTGTACATGTGAGACCTGATAATCAAAAGAAGCTGCTCTTAGAGCTTGTTTCCCTGAAGGTTTGTGCGATCTTTTGCCCAATGCGTTTTGACTTTCTGGCAAATCCATCTGTGCACTGTTTATGTAGTTAACTGGGTGTCCTCTTGGTAATGGAGGATAAAGGTGCCAGGACTTCTACACACTCGAAACTGTAAGGAGAGGGAAGCTCATAACCACTTTATAACCAGTTTTATTTGAAGATATGCTCAAACAGATGATGTTCTAGTTGTCTACCACAGAGAGTAGTGAACTTATTTTATTTCAAGTTTCTCTACAAGTTAGAGTCAGAAGCAAAAGCAGATTTGTACAACCATGGAATCAGTTCAATAATACTGCAAGAAGTTCCTCATCTCAGATTATCTATAGTCGGAATGATTTCTTCAAACATAACCCAACAGCCACAAGAGTGAAATCACAAATGTCAATATGTATAACTGGTTCTGGTGTATATACTCCATTGGACCTCCTCCAGCAAATGAACACACCAGGATTTCTTCCTCTAATAGGTGGCATTAAAAGGATATCAGACTTAGTTTTAGTTGAAGCATCTGATCATAAATCTCATCTAGCATAGCTTCTGTGTGCTTCACAAACATGGGAACAAATAAGTCATTAGTCTCCTTATAATCATCATCCACATCAATGATAGTACTATTTTTGGGTGAAGTAGATAGGAGTGGCCTAGTTCTTCTGCTTGTGGAAGACATTCAGTACTTGGCCAATAGTTTTTTGGGTTTTTCTTTGAAATATGTTCCTAGAGGATCCAACGTAGTTGTGGGTCATCTCTCTTAGACGGTTATCTCGGTTTCGGGCACGAGATATTGGCCGACTTCCTCTAAGTGGTTGTTTGAGCTTTGCTCGGCTCCTCTCAAAAAACAGATACGAGTGACCTAGTTTCATGTTATAGATTGTTCAAAATGTATCAAACATTATCAAAAACATTTTTTTTTTTTGTCATTTTATTAAATTAAGAATGAAAAAAATAACACAAGAAAAAGGGGGAAAATTAAAAAACATCAACAAAAAATTATATTTGCAGAGCATAATTCTTTTCTTGTATCTCACACCCTGATATCATTCTTGACAGGACAACATTTTCTCTATAAAATAAAAAAGTATTTATTTATAAAACAATAGGTAACAAATACTATACTATGACGAGTCCGGATCATCTCCCCCGACAGCTGTTGACCATGAATTATAAGGGGGCCCACAAGGTTAGGGTGATGGAGTTTATTTTTTTAATAAATTTTTCTTTTTTTACTTGTGGGCCCTACATAATTTGTGGTTGTAATGCTGTCAAGGGAGCACAGAGTGCTTTCCATCAGGGAAAAATAATCCACACTCTATTATGATAGCCCAAGAACTTGGGAAAAAATCATTTTTTATGCACAACACTGCACATATATGCCAAATACCTGATTGAGAAAGCAAAAAAACTACAAGGCTATTTTAGACTTTTTAAATTTAAAATTCAAGCTTTAAATCTCTGTCTGTTATTTGGTATAAAAAGTACATTGCTGTGCACAGTAAAAGAGATTTTTTTTCCCCCGAGAACCTAGACTTTGGTTGGTACAAGGGTGAAACCATTGTTGATCCCAGGAGCCAACCCTCTTTTTCTCGTGGGACTCCATTGACGTAGAATTTGCTTATAGCATAGTGATAGAAGTCTCCTTTATAAAGATAGTAAGTTCATAGAAGCCATGGCTTGTAAGCACCAGTCACCCTGACTAGTTTTGATGATGCTATAAAAAACTAAAAATAAAAAGCCCCAAGTCACTATAGGCTTAATTTTTTTTTCTTGGTAAATCAATCACTACGGACTTAATAGTTACTACATCTACATAGGCATTGCAAAACTTGGCATTTCGACCATTGAGAGGGGTGTGGTGGTCATTGGCACAGAGGTACTCCTTCTGTATGAGGTCATTTTCGTCTTCTTGAATTGTGAATGATAAATTATAAATCATAAATCATAAATAAAACACAACATCTCATAAATAAACAAAACGTAACATAATTTCCCGGTTTGGTTCCGGTTCTTACTTATCAGTGGAAGGCCGTGTTGCCGTGGAGAAGCGATACCTCTCTGCGTTTCTCCGTTACGAATTTCAACCCTATTGAAGATCTGGTTTAACTATTGAAGTCATTTTCATCTCGTTTCGTTTAATCCTTGATTTAACAGAACCCCACAGTCCTTCCCGTGTCTCTCTCAACCAATAGATCCAGAGAGCTGGGAGAGCTAGGAAGCGTGGGTAGTGGGTGACTGAGCCAGCGAGCGAAGATATCAATTCCTTCGTCTTTTGCATTGGCTTCTTCAGACGAATCTTGTTGACTTCAGTGGTGCTGTTACTGTGAATTTTGCGAAGATGGTGGGGGCGGCGGAGGAGAAACAATTGAACAGGCTTGAAAACCAGGTTGACAATGGTGGAGGAGGTGCTTGGGAGTACCTTTCTCTCGTTCGAAAGCTTAAGGTTCGTCGTTCGGAAAAGGTTTTGAAGCACGGTTTGTCTGTTTTGAATGATCCAAAGAAGCGATCCAAGCTCGGCGGAGAAGGTGAGTTTTGTTCAATTTCATAGTCCTTAACTTCAGGTTTGATCTTGTCTACAATAATAGTACCTTACCGTTACGTTTCTAAATCTTTGAAATCTGTAATTGGCCATCAAATTAAACATGAATAATGAAAGGGTTGAAAATTTTGGATCTCTATCACTAATGGTCGTGCCGATATGGTTATTAACCGAAAATTTGCAAATTGCATTAGTTCTTCCCCCTTGTGAATACTTGAATCTAGGGAATTTCATTTTTCTACATGTCCTGCTACTCAACAGCGATTCCACGTTCCTTGTTATCTGGACTTATTGTACACCACAGCAAACATCAGTGAATCACTGGAGAGGACAGGATATATCCTTAATCAGCCGTGGGAGATTAATACTGTATCTTAGCTATTTTCTACTTTCGGGGTTATAGGTGAAGGATTCTCATCCTTCCTACCAAAGAGGAAATTGGTTTTATATTTAACCTGGTATGGCAGATTGTAAAGAGAAAGCTTGTGGAGAGGTTATTTCTTTATTTTTAGATGAGAGATGCTTGAACTAAATAGTTGAGAGTCTTATGAAGTTCAATAATCCAACTTATGCGTATGAGCAAAAGAATTAACAGATAAAATGACCGACGATAATACTGTATGCTTCTACGTTGTGAGTTATTGCAATTAACACCTATAAGCCTCCCCAGTGGTTAAGGTCCATTTTATGGTATATAAAACACATTTTGGTCCTAATTTATAAATCTAGTATACTGGAATAATGCCTTCTAATTTGTTTGCAACAATAGGACTAAAAAACTCTTATGATTTGGTAAACAGGCCACTGGTCATCATCCAAGATTTCAGTGCTCTCTCAATCTCACCATACCATTACCCACCCAAGCTCCTTTCTTTATTTTTCTTTTTTTCTTTTGGGGTGTTTCAATGTTGTATTCTTGTAGCATAGAGATGGCATAAGGTTTCTGTTTTCCGGAATTTACTTTTCTTATCAAGTTCTCAAATTCTTGTCAGTTGGGTTTGTTAATCTAAATAGTTCTCTTGTTTCTCTTGAATTGTAGAATTGTTATGTAAATGAATGTATAGTTAAGTGAGTGCAAGTGGTGATAGTGCATAAACAATTATTTTCTCCAAATTTGATGTGTACATGATTTCACACTAATTTCACGTCTTCTCTTATAACCCACATTTGTTTTCCTTAATAAATGTAGAGTGGACTCTTTATGAGCAGGTGGCTGTTGCTGCCATGGATTGCCAATGCCTCAATGTTGCAGAGGTAAATATCTATGTAGTTTTTATTTTCCTTATATGGATCAATCTCTCCAGTTGGATATCATATCTGAATTTGGTTTCAAATGCTTAATGAATGGTGGAATTTTCATCCCAATGGTTTCGAAGCACTCACACACTCTCTCTCTCTCTCTCTTACACAGTTGACATTCGGCGTGCATTGGTTTTATTATATGAATTTTGGTTTATGAGGCTACCTAGTCTCACTGGTTATAAGCTGCTGATTTATATGATTCTCCTTTTGTGACATGCTTTTTCACATTCAGTCAGATTTATTTGGTCGTTAGGTTACAGAGGAGTCATTTGGTACATTCAGTATTTGAGATATCTCCTGGTGGAGTAGCTTTTCGTATGAGTTGAGATATCTCCTGATGGAGTAGTCACTACTTACTAGCAAATTTTATGGAATGAGTTGTGATTGAGTTGCAGTAGTGTGCAGCCGATGTTATTGTTATCTTTCTTTGTCTCATGTCTCCTTTCCATCGTGCACTTCTTATGTTTTCTTTTCTTTATTTATCGATATATTTTTACTGGATCATGGTGTTCTGGGTGGTAGTTTACAGCCCAAAAAATCAGTTGATCCACTTCATCCTGTTTTCTCTCTTTTTAAGGGCTGAGGTGGGAGTGCCACTTGCCTAGGCTAGCCCATGGTTGCTGGCTGCAGAAGCACTTCCAGTTGAGAGTTCTTTACCTCAACTCCAATCATGATCACTTTCTTATTGGAGTTCCTTTGGCTTGGATTCAATAAAGTTGGATATTATGAGGCTATTCACAATTTTTCTTTGTTAGGGAGCTGTGGCTAGGACTGTTAGGTGGCTGGATCAGTTGCAAGGAATCTGGTTTACTGTCTTTAGTTCTTTCACTGCAAGGAATAAGGCAGCCTTGTTTCTACTCAGAGAACTGAGCATATTTTGAACTTTTCTTGAGCTGATTATAATTAAGAACGAGCACCCATTTAAAGTGTTCTAATTCCTACCTTTCTTCAAAATTCGAGTTTAAGTTTTTTCTTCAACACTGTAGGAATTGATGCATTGGATTGAATCCATTTAAATGCCCAGACTGAGAATCAGGTCCAAATATGTACTGGGTCAAGTGGGATATTTAGGCATTGAGTTCAGTTGATATTGTAATATTTTATTTTAATTGGGTGGATAAATTGCATAGGAATTAACTATTAGCGTCCTCATTTGTCCCCCCCCCAGTTAGAGTAGTTTTCCATATTGAGTTAGGTTTCTTAGTTTATACGTGACATAAGCACTTGTGATGGAGTAGCGATTGGAATGGAATGAATAGTAACTGAATTGCAGTGGGTGTGCAAGTGTGGTCTTTTGGACGACGATATCTTCCCTCTCTCTGTCTATTATCTCTACTGAAGTGCTACCTCTTCTTTTGCTTCCTTCCTCATAGTTCTTTTCTTTATTTATTGATATTATTCTTTGCCAGTTTGTGTTGTCTGGGCATTAGTTTGCAGCCCAAAAGAATCAAATTGATTTTCTTCATGCCATTTCTTTCTTACTGAGGATTTGAATGGGAGTTTCTCTAACCTAAGCAATGCTAAACCTAGGTTGCTGGTTGCAGAACCCCTTCCAGTTGAGAATTCCTCAATTGAACTCCAATCATGATCTACGACCACCGTTACTCCCAATTTCTGAATTTATTGTTCAATTATCAATTGCTTTTTGTAGTTCGTTCATCTTGGATTCAAGACGTTGGAGATGACAAACTTGCTTACAAATTTTTCTGAGATTTGAAGCCTCCAACAGGTGCTGGATCAATTCCAAGGAATCTGATTTACCGCCGAACGTTTCTCTGTAATGAAGAAGAAGACCGTGACTCTTTTTTAATTTGACACTATTTTTGTCCTCTTCCGAATGTATCTTTCCTTTATCTCAAACTCTGTTTCTATCCTTATTTCTTTTTAATTCCAGAATTCTCCATATTTACAAGTCCACCTCCACCTACATACAGTACATAACTAGTTCCTTTCTGTTGTTAATTTGAATTTCATTTAATTGCAAAGTGCAGCCTATTTTCATCTGAGCTGTGTAGTATCCAGGTGGGCCCATAATGAACCCCAACAGGATTTGGACCCAGGATTGTACTTCTCCTTTGTATTGTTGAGGCCCGAGGGGCGTAATATTGCCTCAGTGTAGGCTATGAATTAAACTGAAAGAAGATGCTGTGTTCCTTGACTTCAAGTGTACAAGAATTACCAATTAGTAGTTAACTGTTGTTAGATCTTGTATTGATTTCTTTGAAATTAATATAAAAGAGTGCAGGTGGATGAAACTCTGTCATTCACCAGTTACTGGGTAAAAATCTGTCATGTACCAGTTACCACCACACCTATGTTGATCCTCTGTAACAAGGTATAGTTGATCCTGTATGATAAGGACATGCCAATAGGAACTCCTATATGCATAGCAGTATTATGTGAGCCTCTCTCTCTCTCACGGATGACAGTTCTTTATATCCTGTTGCAGTTTAATTTTGGGTGAAGTCAGGTTAAAGTTAAATTAGTGCTGGTTCAAGTGAAACCAACCTGAGCTAGGTTTACCTCGTTGCCATTCCTTATG
This sequence comes from Hakea prostrata, assembly GCF_041222555.1. Lineage (NCBI taxonomy): Eukaryota > Viridiplantae > Streptophyta > Magnoliopsida > Proteales > Proteaceae > Hakea > Hakea prostrata. The sequence goes on along the minus strand of NC_142609.1, from coordinate 45,547,873 downwards.
GTATCTCTTAAAAAGTAATAAACAAAGAATGATCTTTTATTGGTTATAGGAATGTCGTACAACCAACTATGATGTATGGTACAGAAACTTCATATAGATAAACTCAGTATAGCAGAAATGTGGATGTTAAGATGAATGAGTGGCAAAACTAAGAATGATAAGGTAAGGAATGATCAAATTAAAGTTGGTCTGGGAGTGGCTCCGAAAAATGGTAAGCTATGAGAAAGTTGATCGAGCTGGCGTGGCCATGTTTAACGGAGGCCCTTAAATGTCCCTATATGGAGAAGTAATTTAATTTAGATTGAAGGAATTAGAAGAACTATGCATAGACCTAAAATAACCTTTAGAGAAGTGGTGAGGAAGGGTATGGCTTTGGCCTTGTATCTAGTATGACTTCAAATAAAGCCAATTGGAAGGCAAACATCCATGTAACTGTTCCCATTTAGCTGGGACAAGGCTTGTAGTTGTTGTTGTTGATCTTTGTTAGTTATATTAATCATATAATGTTAGTCTGGCCTTAGTTTATTTAACCGTTGTATGGGAAACCTTTTACTTACCTTTTGATTTCCATGTTAATTTAATCTCACATAGTCATTCTTCAAGCTGTACTTATTCAACCATTGTATCAACTATCAAGTTTGGGTTGATTAGGTATTACCTTTATGACTAGCTTTATCAACATTTATATTGTTTTAATGTTTGAAGTGACAATCATTTTTGATAAACAGTGTCATCCAATAGATTGGTTTTGTTGGAAAGTACTGCCTGATTTAATTCGGCTGTGATGTAAATTGAAATCTCTTGGCATTCCAAGTTGCAATGTGTTTATTGTTCTGTTAATGTGGGATGGGTATCCCTTCCCTTTGTGTAAGGCTGTGTGCTTTTGATTGTGGAATCACAAAGGGGATAATATGGCTTAGTGCAAAACATACTGCTACCCTAAAATTCTGCTATCTGGCCACAGTTTGGAATGTTCTCTTTGTAGTTAGAGAGTTATGATGGATCCTTCCCTGGACCCTGATGTTAGGGGAGCCAGAACCATGCCACTGGGATGAATGTTAGATTTGTTACAGAGCACCATGTCAAGAATTGCTTCCCCAGCTGCACTTCAACCTCCTGAGTTCTTTTAAGTTTCTAGTCTACCTCATGAAAATGAGGATACTCTCTATGTTGGAGGTTTTTTTCTTTTTCTTTCCCTGTTAAACTCTTAATGTAGTCAGTAAATGGTGCCTCAGCTAGGCTGTGGTCAAGAATGTCACTGCATCATAACCTCAAAGTTTTTGATAGAGCTAAACCACCTCACGGAAGCAAGTATCACATCAATATTGTAATTTTTGCACTGAAACTAGTCCTCTTTCTGCTCACAGCTTATTTCTTAGTCCTGGAGCTGTTTTTTATTCAGCTGTTATGTTGATTCTCAACACTTTGGATAATCTTTTGCAGGATTGTGTAAAGGTTCTTCAGAAGAAATTTCCCAACAGTACAAGAGTTGGTGGGTTTACCAAATCTGTGTTTTGCGTGTGTGTGTGGGTATGCGTGTGTTATTTTGGCCCTAGTAAATGGGGGCATGACAGGAGTTGGTACGAGTGTGAATCTTTGTGTTGATGTATGGTTCTTGCTTTTCTGTAAACACAGGTAGGTTAGAAGGGATGTTGCTGGAAGCAAAAGAATCATGGTCAGATGCTGAGCAAGTTTACTCAAGCCTTCTAGAGGACAACCCACTTGATCAAGTAAATCATTAGCAGGATGTTCCTGAAATGATATATGTTTAGTAGTGTTGAATGTTATTGGTATCTCTTTTTTTTTTCCTCTCTGGAAAATGTGACGAGTAGAAACCTGAACTTTTTTTAAAAACTATTTTTTAGGTGATCCACAAGAGGAGAATTGCCATGGCAAAGGGACAGGGAAATATTTCTGTTGCCATTGAGTGGCTTAATAAATATCTTGAAATGTAAGTTCTTTGAATTTGTCTCGCCATATTCATACGAGATCAATCTACTTCAAACAATGCTAGAATGTACAAATGTGGCTGATATCTTGCTGTTTTTTTTTTGTTAGATTTATGGCAGACCATGATGCCTGGAGAGAACTTGCTGAAATATATGTTTCTCTACAGATGTAAGACATGTAAATCCTATGTCATCATAGAACACATAGCCCGTAACAATCATACTAAATTGTCTGCACCCACTGGTTACAAATGTTGTTGACCACAAAAATTGTGGATTTTGAACCTTAGATTGCTATTGCTGACAAGCTTGAAGGATGGCTTGTGGCAATTGCAACTGTGGTCCACTTTTAAAGTGGTGATGGTCACAACCAAATGAAACCTCTTGGTCCTCTCTTAGTGTGGTTTTTGAATCTTAGTCTTTTTTGTTCAAATGGAACTTTTTTAGTTTCTCATACTTATGTGTACTGAACAATATGAAACAATAGCACATCATTATTTTCTTTTCTTAATCAGGTATAAGCAAGCAGCTTTCTGTTATGAGGAGTTAATATTATGTCAATCAACTGTTCCCTTGTATCACTTGGCCTATGCTGATGTAAGTATTTTTATTTTCAATCATACAAATGACTTTTTATGGTGAGGGCTAATCATGGCATTGCTCTTTTTCTAGTCTCAAATATGAAAGTGTATTGGTAAGTTTGAAAAGATGGAACTCAACTTAGCTCTCTTCGGTGCGTTTTATATTTGTAATTGTGATTTATTATGAGAATCATTTAGGATGATAAAATTATAGAATATCAATAATGCTCACAGGTTACCATTTTTATGACGTTTTATATAATGAGAAAAAGGTTTGGTATGCTTATGATATAACCCTGAAATTTTTGTGGAAATCTATAGCTAATTTGAACAAAGATTCAAGACCATCCTCATCTCCAACCCCTACTCCCACTACTTTTGGACCATTTACGAACACGCATCATGGATTAGAATGATGAATAGCTTAAGTCACTACCTTGACAACCTTGTGACGGGTCATGTGAATGGGTTAATAGTTATACACATCACAATTTGAATAGGAAAACCATCACTTGGTTTGTAGATTGTATCATTGTAAATTGATTGCATGATGGATGCCTTGAATGGTATAGGTCTTACATGTCTGCAAAACCTGAAATGGGTTGGACATGTTTTACTGGAGCAACACCTGATAGTAACACACACCTACACATGGTAGCCAAGTGGAGAGCGCCCTAATATTTCTTAATTTTGTATAACCCCGGAACTTTGGTATTAATAATGTCATAGAAAGTTATATGAAAGATAAAAACAAACACAAGTTTATCAAAGAAGTCTCTAACAAAACTATACCAAACAGTTTATTGGAAGTTAAAAAAAAATGTACAATATGGTTCCCATTGTTGCTTCTGTACCGTGCACCAGATCTATTTTCATCATCTATCTTGATAGCTATCTCCAATCTTATCTGCTAATTTGTCTTCAATATGCTCCCCGTTGTTGCTTCTGTGCCATGCACCACATCTGCAAAATTCTCGATCCCATCATCGTCACTGTCTCAATTGATCTCTTCACATTAATCATTTAATCTTTCTCCTTAGCTTTTTCAAAAATCCACTCTGATGCCGCTTGCTTTTTAGTGAAGTTGTGGATGGCTCCAGACACAATCACAATCAAGACTTGTGTCCTGAAATCATACGTAGGCATCACCTTCAAAATGGGGAAACATTTCTTCAGCATGCCTGATGGCTTTTCAATTATGATTTTTAAGGACGAGTTTATTAAGTTGAATAGTTCTCTATGCCTTGTGGATGTCTACACTTAGAATCATGTTGATGATATCAGATATTCCTGAAAGGCGCCATATGTATCTACCACAGTCAACAGTGTAGTATTTCCCTACAAAGATTAATATTAAAATTTTTCAGCAGTTTCACTTGCAATAATTAGAATATAATACTAAAAGCACACCTAGTGGCAAATGGAGGAACCTCAAGCAAGGAGTACAAATAGCATGTCGTGATCATAGTTGGTAATCAAGTTTTTCACTTGGACTTAGTCTTCATTTAGAGTTGGAGAAAATGAAACCTAGTCGGGAGTCTACGAAAACTCATCCAGTTTTAAGAAATGACCTGACTAAGTCTGATTTTTATTGTCTTAGTACTTATTTCTAGTAATAAAATATTGGAAAGAACATCAGTTGGGTGTCATTCTCTTGCCATCATATAGGGTATTTCTGTTAAAATTAATGATCCCTTAATAAGCACCATTTGATGAATTTTTTAAATTCTTTGGTCCATGTTTTCGACTTGCAAGTTGGAGAGCTGACATGAGATATGGCCTCTTCAAGGTCATCAAGTACTTCTGTAAATATAGTAAAGATATTGATGTTTGTTTGGGAAATAAAAATCTCTCAGATGGTAAAATACAATGAAATATTAGGAGGAAAAGAAAGAATGAAAACATAAGTAAAATGAAAACCAGAACAGATATATGTTGAAACGTTGAATCCAGATCAAAGCATCTGGACCTGTTAATGTGCAGAAGATGACAAAAAGTCAGGGGGGAACAACTCAAATTTTTTCCCCTAAAATAAATGAAAGTTAGTCCATGTCCATGCTTTTGCTTCAGGATTAGTAGGGCAAACTAGATATTGAAGTTTGTCCATGTTAATGCTCTCCATGGTGATATATATTATAAACAGCTATAAATTTTGCACATCTGCGTATATTGATACTCCCATACGAAGAATTGCATAAGCTCTTCCTGGTACTTCAGTGGTGCTGGTTAGGATAATTCAAACAAGGAGATCAACTTAAACTCAGAGTCAAACTTGAAGGCTTGATTGAGATTTCAGATTCTTCTCTCCCACTGTTTAGTTGGTATGTACATTTGAGACTGGTAGTCTTAATTATGCAAGTCCAGTAATCCTCTCCAATATACAGACAGTTTAAATGCTCATATTGATCCCTGGATGCAGAAGGACTGTGAGGAAGCCTTGATGGCTTCAAGTTCTCATAACAGATGTATCCTGTTCAAAATATTTTCAGTTATTAACATAGGACTGATCTTATATGGCCAAACTCTGGTGAAGTGGTCTGGCACTAGGGCAGAATATGCAAGTCAAGTTTGATTGACATCCGACAACCAGATTCAAGGTTATGAAGTTCTTCATTTGTTATTGGGAGACAAAAGTCCATTCAGAATTTCTGAAATTGCTAGCTAGGTTTATAGTGTTTGGAACAGAATGGGTGAACCAATTTAATGATCAAGCAATATTCTGAATCCTTGCAATCAAAACCAAAAAACTGAGATTTATAGAATTGTACTTTAAACGGGAAACCAGAAATAAATCTGTTGAATGGTTTTAAAGCAGAATGAAACTAGAATTTCCAGGGGCTTCAAACAAAATCAAAAGAAGTGATAGAGAGAGCTATATCTGATTTTGATTTATTTTAGTTTATTGTAACTGTGAATTAGTTTTATAACATATAATATAAATCTGCCAAACAAAAACAAACACAATTTCCTTTGGTCATTGACTGAATCTGGAGCCCAAAAGTAAACTCCAATACATGTAAGTTATGTGATTTTTGCACTTTCACAACACACATTCCGTTAGATATTTAAGATGAATGGAAAATGGTATAAGCTTCAGAGATGGCCGCTTTATGACTCCAACCTGTGCACACTTGTGAAAGTTGTATTACAGCAGAAGGCACAGAGCAGTGGAAACTGGTATGATGCAGTTAAATCAATATTTCCACAATCTTTTAGCTTAGGTAAAAGAGAAAAAGAGCACCCTAATGCAGGAGGTTCCTGCTACTACAGTGCTGGGAAAGGCAAACTTATGCATCCTAATGCGATAAAGCATACGGATATGTTTGATTAATACTTACTGCCCCATCTGCCCATGGCATTCAGATTAACTGAATTCCTAAAATTTTTTTTTTTTCCTTGGAAATGTCCTCTAGAGTGAATCTGTTCAGTGTATGTGCCATTTTCAGTTCCCTTTTCAAGTCTCTAGTCATCCAGAAAGGCATACGAGCATCTGCTTTGAGTTATATGTTTACTTGTTTTTCAAGAATGCAATTGGATTTAGCCCCCCCCCCCCCCTTTTTTTTTTGGTTTTAACTGTTATCTTTTTAATTTTTGATTGAAGGTACTATACACACTTGGTGGGCTAGAAAATCTACAGACAGCTAAGAAATACTATGCCTCCACCGTAGATTTGACTGGGGGTAAGAACACCAGGGCACTTTATGGCATATGCTTGGTAAGACAACTCTCTTTTACACTTCCTGCCTGTCTTCCTCTCCCTAGTGCCCAATTGAGATAGCTCTTACCTGAAAGCGAAAGCACATCAAGTAGCTGTTGCTATTATTTAAGGAAATAGGCTATATGCTGATGTTGGATTTGCTCAATCATTAACACTTTTTGCTTCGCTTGTCGTCAATTTTGTTATGATTCCCGTTCATCAATAAAAAAAGCAATGGCTAAAAGTTGTTGGTTCAATTATTCAGTGTAGTGTTGCAATAGCTCAGTTGACTAAAGGGAGGAACAAGGAAGACAAAGAGGGCTCAGAGCTGCAATCTCTGGCTGCAACGGCCTTGGCGAAACATTACAAGGAAAAGGCTCCTGGGAAGCTACCTCTGCTTACTGCCACTCTTATAAACTTAAAGCTTTAATGCTGATTCATAGATTGGGAAATGCAGCAACATCAAAAAGAATCATGTTCTAGTTTACTAATTGAAGTGAATTGCTAGAAAGTTTAGTGTTTTTTCAAGTTTTGGTTTTGATGCCCCCTTCCCTTTCCCTGTTTAATTTTGTTTTGATCTTTATTAGCCTTTCCCAATACTTAGATGTTGGTTTCTTTTTCACGCAAAACATAAAAATCTGCATTGGTAATATATGTATGTGAATTCTTTTTCCGAGACAGTTCTGAGTTTGTGTTTTGTTGGGTTTCTCTCTCTGTCTCTCTCTGTTGTCTATGTCTGACCTTTTGTTGTACGCTCATTGCATCCTAAATGCTGTAAAATGGTTTTTGATTTCTTTTGGGAAAAATATGGAAATGATCAGGGTTCGCCTTGTGTTGCACAATCTTCTCCTACATTTTTAATATTAATTGATAATGGTCGATACAAAGATTTCAAAATTTTATTTCCATTTTGAGAAAAAATACTGGCACCCAACCGTGGTAACACAGGCATATTTTAAAAAAGGGAAATTAAGGCAAAGTTTTGCATCAGTTGCAGAAAATTGCTTTGCCATGGTAACATTTCATATTGACCCTTAATGAACTTGAAACTACTCATATGCAAGGTTTAAAGTATCGGTATCGAGTGTCGTATCGGTCAGGTGATTTGAAGAGATGTATCGCTCTGGTTAATGTATTTTAGTGTAATTTAATAGAGAAACGTATCGAGATGTATCATATTGGTTAGTGTAATTACACTTTAAATTCTTTTACTCATATGCCCGTTCATGACAAATAAATTGTTTTTTTTTTTGGCAAATAAATAAATTGTTCTTTCACCTTCTTTTATAATGGCAAAGGTGAAATTCAGCATCTGATTTAATTTGCTAGTTAAAACAACTCATGGTTGCAACCATTTTTATGATCTTTATATGGGTAACATTCTTTTATTTAATTTTTTTTCGGGGGGGGGGTGGTTTAAGATTTTAGGTGTAACATTCTTGTTCTTGAAGTTATTTTTCTTGATTTTGGATGAATAAACTATCAATATCAAAAATCGTAAGGGGATGAGAGGATTTCATCAAAAAACATCAAAGCAAAAGGATTTCAAGTCTAGTCCAAGTACCTAAAGTTGTAGGTCTGTTTCGTAAGGTTGTTTCCACCAAAAGTGGTAGATGGTATCTCCAGAAACCAAGTTGCCAACGAGGTCACAAAAAGAATTAAAGAAGCTCAAAATCCACAACTAATCCTAGCTAAGCCCATATGATCGTCTAGTATGGGGCCCAAATGGAAGACATGGTTTTTTTTCTATAGGAAATTAGGAATTAGAATAATGAGCAAGTGAAGAAAATGTGATATGTGTATTTTGAACTCCTACAATAGAGGATGTAGGTGGAGTTGGCAAGGACGTAATAAGGAAAGATTGAGTAGGAAGATAATTGTTAAGGATTTTCTATGGAGTGAAAGAATAGTAGGGAATATAGCATTTGAACCAAATCAAGGAATATCAGGAGATAATTTGGCTAGTGATCCGATAGAGGTTCTAGGCAAAGTAAGTTGTGACGGTACCTGAAGAGGTTTGAAGTCATATAGTACAATCATAGGAGATGGGGTGGAGGGTGGACTGACGTTGTTCGTGATTTAAAGGAGGAAGGGAAAAATGGGGGGGGGGGGGAGGCCAAGAAACATTACAAAAGAAAGTTGAGAAGGGGGGTGGGGATTCATAAGTTATAGACTAAGCGAGAATCATCATTGATTGTAAAGAATACCCAAAGGATGACAAGGATCAAGTCAAAAGTGACGAAGGAACTATTAGAGATCAAGAATTCAAGGCCGTAATTACAGAGAAACTACGGGGTTAGGGTTTGAGGAAGAGAAGCTTCCTACCAACTTTATAGAGATTCCAGGGGAGAGAGACCATGCAAATGGATTTAGTTAACTGTTAACCAAGAGAGAGTCTTGTTTGTAGAATATTTTCAGATTAACTTCAACAAGCTCACAGACAAATTACCATGAAGAAGTGATTAAATATAAAATTCAGATGTTGTATATTGAATGCAAATTTAGTTAAAAATCACAACTATCTCTAGTACAAGATCACAGCCATCAGATCGAAATTTTATAAAGTGGGCCCCCCAACTATGGTTATCATAGACTGTCCGCTAGGGTGATTTCCTTTGATGGGCATTTTTGTACTTTTACGAATGGATCCTTATATATATATCGTTTAACGAGTTTTTGCGATATTAGGGTGAGAGAGAGAGATTAGGGTTTTTCTAGGCCAACGGAGTCGACTGCGCACTCTGCTTGCGAAGGGGCCCTTTCTGAATCTCATCTTCGTCGACAATGGCGGTTGGGTACGTAGCTCGTTCTCTCTTTCTATACATGCTTCTCTTCTGTGATGTTTGTTCAGGGTTACTGATTTTGTTTTTATGCGGATTCTACAGGAAGAACAAGAGAATATCGAAGGGAAAGAAAGGAAGCAAGAAGAAGGCGTGAGTTGATTTTGCTTGAAACCTTTTAGAACGATGAATTGAGATCCTATTGTGATGGTTTTACATGCTGATTCTCATAAGTTTGTGATTCGTGTATTTCAGGGTTGATCCCTTCTCTAAGAAAGACTGGTATGATATCAAGGCACCATCGATCTTCAGCACTAGGAATGTTGGGAAGACCCTTGTTTCAAGGACGCAGGGTACCAAGGTCATGATTTTCTCCTCCTTTGTATCTTTTTAGTGATTGAGTAATTTACCATGCACTTTTTATAAAGTAATTTGAGTTTGGGTACCAGAAGTTGAACATAGATATCCACCATCATGGAGCTTACGTTACTGAATTTATGTACACGTTCATCGAAAGTCTAGCTACTATAAATCTTTAGATCCTATAATTAGTTACAGATACGAGCTTGTAATGAAGGAAATTTATGCAACTTACGGATTCCTTTCCTCTCTTGGGTCTTGCTGGAGAAAGGTGATTGATTCAAACCGTAGAAAGTCAGATTTGAATTAATATCTTTTTATTCTATGTAAAACCTGTTAATATATTGGACTTGCTGATACTTGGCTCAGGGTGCAGTTTGCTGATTTATTTTGGATCTATGATAAAAAAAAATTATTTTAAATTTTTTGGGGGTAAAGGAAGGTTTTTTTGTTTTGTTTTGGGGGGTGGGGGGTGGGGGTGGGTTTGTATTAGTAGCACCCTGCAACAGCTGATACTTACCTCATTTTCTGGGGATTCAATCTGTAACAGCTGAAGAACTCTGTTGGTATTTGATACTGTGGGAGGAGAAACCCACCCACTGTCCAGCATTTTGCTGTCCATAATTTCAGACTTGGATTAATTAAAAGAAGTGTCAACTACTTATTACCCCCAATAAATCTGTCATTTTGTTGGTTATGTTTACATTTTCTTCTGATCGATATTTTATGAAGAAAATAGCCAAACTCCTACTTGTCCATATGAAAATGTTTAATGTAAGTGTTTTTTTTTGATCGATCATAGCATTAAATTGATTTTGCTGTCTCACAGATTGCATCTGAAGGACTAAAACACAGAGTTTTTGAGGTCTGCCTTGCTGATCTTCAAGCTGACGAGGATCAGTCCTACCGAAAGATCCGACTGAGAGCTGAGGATGTGCAGGGGAAAAATGTCCTCACTAATTTTTGGGTAATTACTGGACGCTTTAAAATTTTCAAACTAAGTGTTCACCACTTATCCAAGTAGTTTTCGGAAAGTAATACACAAAGGTACTAATTTAGTTGAGATTGTTTAGGGAATGGATTTCACCACAGACAAGTTGAGGTCTCTAGTCCGTAAGTGGCAGACTTTGATTGAGGCGCATGTAGATGTGAAGACTACGGACAACTACACTTTGAGAATGTTTTGCATTGGATTTACCAAGAGGCGTCCAAACCAGGTCAAAAGGACGTGTTATGCTCAAACAAGCCAAATCCGTCAGGTTAAATTGATCCTTACTATTATTTTTCTCATTTTTTTTGGGTGTTCTGTTACATGTGTTATTATGGATTTTGTATTTTACATGTATTTACTGCATTGTAGCCTCTTTCTTGTGCTTATGCAATGCAAAGCAAAGGGTTTTCAAAGTTGATGTGGGTCGAACAAAGTACAGGTTGCACATCTGTAATGGTGACTTAACTTTTGGCCTTTTTGTTTCAGATTCGTCGTAAGATGAGAGAAATCATGGTAAACCAGGCCACCTCATGTGACTTGAAGGAATTGGTACAGAAGTTTATCCCAGAGATGATTGGGAAGGAGATTGAGAAGGCCACTTCCAGCATTTACCCTCTGCAGAATGTCTTTATCCGGAAAGTCAAAGATTCTGAAGGCCCCAAAGTTTGATCTTGGCAAGTTGATGGAGGCAAGGCTCCCATCCTTTTGAACTTATATTTTGCAAAAAGTTTGGCGAGACAGTAATGTTATTTTAAAATTTTTTTTTTGGGTTGTTTTTGATGATGGAAATCCCAACTCTGCTCCTAAAGGGCCTAATAGACTTACTCAGGAACGCATAGGGTTTAGTGCTTTATGCAACTGGATCAATGAACTTAGGGAGATGATTAAGGGATCACTTGGTGTTTGGTATGATAATGTATTGCTTTGAAATTGTGCTCAGTTATTGATTCCATTTGGGCTTCTGGTTTCAGGTTCATGGGGATTACTCGGAAGATGTTGGTATGAAGATTGACAGGCCGGCTGAGGAACCAGTAGTAGAGGAAACCGAAGTAGTTGGAGCATAGATGAAGGTTCAGCATATTTTTGCCTTGGTTTATCATCTTTAGTGAAATTTTAGTGGGTGTAATGTAATACATTTTCTATTTAGATACTTATTCAGGTAAAAGAATTTTGGTTTGGCTTAATGTAGACGGTGAAGGTAGATTGACTTTGAGAAAGATGAACATGTTTTCTTCCCCCTTAATACATTATCAATCGTTACAATCATTTCACCCTATTATGATATTATCCTTTTCGAGGTGATGGTTTTTGTGTTTTTGTTGGTTCTGTAACCTGGTTTATTGTGTAATACTAATTTATAAGATCTATAAATATATTGGGAATTTTGCAAACTGGTCATTTTGATTTGTACATCCGTGGTGTTATTCCAATTGGGAAAGCGGTTTTCCCATGGAGGAAGGAACATTGACAATTCTAGCAGAATTAGAAAGCTGGAGGAGAGGGGAATTAATACTTTTGTTACTCCTTTGGTGCCTTAAGTATTTCGTTTTCACATAATCTTTCCATAAATTTGTAAGTTTCTATCAAAATTTTATTCCAATTGGGTCGTTGCAACAGAAAAACCAACTCAGACCTTTCTCATCTCTAGCTGTTAGCACCAGTGCAACTTTATAGAGAAAGGGAACCACCCCCCCACTGCAACCCTGTGGCGACATGGTGATCAACTTTACTAGTAATAGGATTTTTTTCAAGGATCCCCTTGGGCTATTGAAAAATTAAACCATGGAAGAGAGAAAATCCTTCACCGGAAAGAAGAATGACCCTTTTAACTTGAAATGGTTCATGTCTCTGTTTGAATGAAAGCAAAGAAAGCTAAAGCTACATTGTTCATGATGTTGTTGGAGTTTTAGAGCTGGAGGGAGTAAAGAACGTAAAGGAATCCTTTTAACTTGAAATGGTTCATGTCTCTGTTTGAATGAAAGCAAAGAAAGCTAAAGCTACATTGTTCATGATGTTGTTGGAGTTTTAGAGCTGGAGGGAGTAAAGAACGTAAAGGAATCGAAGCAGCCATAGCTAAGGATTTGGAGGTTTCATGTTTAATGGAGTAAATACTCTACTCTTTTGATTTTCATTGTTGGATTTTGTTGTGGTAGAATTTGTATCGAACTGGGTTCACCTTCGGTTCAGTCTTTGACCTCAGTCAGGTTCGAACATTTGGTCGGGGTTCGGACGGTCGGGTCATTATACCATGATGAGGAAGAAACTCTGTGGTTCCAAAGATGAGCACGACCCCGAGAAATTCAGGATACGTGATTGAGTTATATACGGTTACTGCTATTATGAGTGGACCCCGAGAAATTCAGGATACGTGATTGAGTTATATACGGTTACTGCTATTATGAGTGGAAGATCGTGTTAACATGGAAACTGCTTCCACCCTGAGAAAGGGGGCGAAACCCTATAATCGGACGGTCACCAATGAAGATCATAAACACATCTTACGATTGAGAATCAAAGGTAACACCTATATAAACATGTAGCCTACGCCCAAACGAGGTATCTGAATCGTTTCCTTTACAATTACATTCAATTTCTACTTTGCAACTAGCCAGAGTTTTGTGATCAGTTCCTTAACTGACTTAACCTTCAGAGGTGGCCTCCCGACCCCGAGGTCAGGCCACCTCTAACACTGTTTTGCAGGTTTATCCTCAAAGATCTAAGGGCTGAGCCGATTTTGGATGCATCAGATCTAATTGTGAAGTTGTAATGCAAATCTTACCGTAAAATAGATGTGAGGTTATTTTAGTTATAAAAATCACATTTTGTCTTTTATTTATCTTATTGGATACCTCAGGGGAGGCAGATGCAAAGCGTCCATTTATTTGGGCTAAAAAATGTCATGGACTAAACCTCAGGGGGTCCAGATGAAAATTACCCAGAGCTTTTTATATTTGAGGATGAGAATGATAATATTAATGCCGCTAAATGGGTCGAGCCCAAGACCTCCCCATGGGACGTTGAGCCGTCTGAGTTTTGATTCTATTTTACTTTACATGTTTAGTCACCATAAGAGGTGAGGATGACCGGACAAGAAGGAATATTTATTTTAGTATTCCAACTATTAAATATTCTTGCCGCTCAGAACCTGCAACTTGTAAGCTTTGTGATTGAGGGTTAGAAGAACTAGGGTTTCAATGGGTCGTCGAAGAAGAGAAGTGAGGAGTACTGTTGCAATGGTCATCGGAGAAGAGAAGTGAGAAGCACTGTTGATGTAAGTGAAATGGGAACCTGACTTCTCAGTGGAGAGGTCATGGGTTCAACTCCTACAGATAGCATCATAGCATATGTAATATCCCTATCCCTATATATAAAAAGCGCCTTTGTCCCCAAAAAAAAGGGATTTTGCTTGGGAGCAGTGCCTACGTGACACTGCTCCAAGCAGTGAACGGTCAGATATCAATCTTGAAACTTAGATTAGATATTTACCGTTGATTTATCAGTATGTGTAATAAAAATTATTTTAAGTGATTCTGACTCGGTTTAAGTGGCTTTAACTCGGACCGTAAGGTCGGTTCATTCTGAACCAAACGAATCATACGCTTGCCTAGGAGACCGCCGACAAGAGCACCCATTAATCAAATGGGTAAAGTTTTGATTGCCGACTTTGGGACACCATCGCTCCAGCGCTTTGCCGGAACACACCTCCCCCCCCGTCGCCCCGCGGTTTATTGGGTGGAAGCGCATCCGGACGGGATAAAGTTTGCCATTCAATATATTGCGAGAACAAACGCTGATATGTTGAAGTCTAGTCACTTTCTCCAACCGGGTTAGTTCGCCCACACCGCTCCCATTGAAAATTAACCTATGACCCTAGATGTCATCTTGAACATAACCATGTTCATCCGATGTTGTAATAGATTGTCCTGCGATCGGACTACAAAAAAATTATTAGTGTGAACCCGTGAGCTAATTGTAAGAAGATCCGAAGCCTAACATGTTTTCTCTTCGCTTCCCTCGGTGAAATGCTCAAACAAGAAGTGAAAGAAATCACAGAACTACAAACCTCCATGTTCGATTATCAGACGCACCTTGTTGTTCATCGTCAATTTAATCGAGACGATCGACATCCCGAGCAACCAATCCCGAGTCGAATTTATTAAATTGGGGGTATCGTGGGTGAAATTTCGCCAAGGAGGAAGGCCCCCATTTGCAGCGGTAACACCCTTGGCGATTAGGTTTCACCCGAAACCCTCTCTAATAGGCTCCCATTCTATAGAGGAACAAGTTTCGAGGCAAAGTTTGAAGAATTTGCGATCGTCATCCCAAGAAGGAAGGGAACGTTGGAGGCGGTGAGGTATTTGCCATAGCGGCTCTTGAGACGGATCCAGCTTGGATCTTCAGGAACTCCACCGCCACTTGCATTCGGAGATGCACCGTTGTTCTCGGCACACCGATTCCTTGTCTTCATCCGCAAGCAAGTATTCATGGTAGCTCCGAAGACGAACGGCCTTGGCGGTGAAACCGAAGATCGCTCGAGCTTAAGCCTCAAAAACATTAAAACTTAGAAGAGAATCGAGACCAAAAACAAAAGGTTTATGGGTTACTTAAATTGCCTATATTAAGTTATTGACCTTCTTAGATAAAGAAAACTTAGAACAGAAGTTGGATGCTATTAATTTAAAGTTTCATCAATCCGGCTTGTCAGCATAATTAAGAGCCATAATCTTTGGTGCGTGCTAGCAGGATTTCTTTGGTTAACGTGTTCTTCAAAGGGTGAGTTGCTCGCAAGACGCAACACATCGCGAAAGCTCGATAGTTTCACCGCCATTTAGGTTGGGTGATCCGGACGCTTAAGATATATTTGCTTGTATACCCGATAACGATGGGAAGGATGGCGAGGAGTTGCACGGTACCGCCGGAAAAGTTCCATTCACTCAGATATCCATAAATTATAAACAGCCAAGAGGACAAACCGAGGAGGCGGCGCAACCGCAGGGGAGGTGTGTTCCGGCAAAATAGGTCGATCGCGTCAGTGACGGCTCCTAGGCAAGCGAATGATTCGTTTGGTTCAGAATGAACCGACCTTACGGTCCGAGTTAAAGCCACTTAAACCGAGTCAGAATCACTTAAAATAATTTTTATTATACATGCTGATAATTAACGGTGAATATCTAATCTAAGTTTCAAGATTGATATCTGACCGTTCACTGCTTGGAGCAGTGCCACGTAGGCACTGCTCCCAAGCAAAATCCAAAAAAAAGTGAGATAGGATAATTACGTAATTTCTTTACTCAAGGATATTTCCGTATTTAACTAATTTAAATACAGTGCGTGCCACGTAATATTACTTTTTTTTTGCTTCTGGAATCTGGTAGCCCTATACACTGTACAGCATCGAAGTGGCCAGAAAAACAAAAGCCCCAGGGAGGTTTTGAAGATCAACTTACACTTCGGATCCTATCGTCGCCAGTCGTCCAGAATAATACAGACCTGCAAATTTCCTAGGTTCGAATCCATTACAGCGACGAAGTGATTAGAAAAACACATCATAACCCTAGAATACGGTGTGAAAGGGTAATGGCGGAAGCATTGAAAACCTCATCAGCAACAGGAGGAGCAGCGAAAGCTGAGGTTTCTCTGAAAGATCAGGGTAACGATTTCTTCAAAGCTGGAAACTATCTCAAAGCTGCTGCTCTTTATACACAGGCCATTAAGAAAGATCCCTCTAACCCTACCATTTACAGGTACTTCTTATTCTTTTCTCATTTTTACTTTCTACTGGATTTCGTTTTGGACCTTCAACTCAACCCTGAAACTTTGTTGAAAACTCATGCCAAAAAATGAAAATTTTACTTTGAATATTGGCTTGCTGCAGTTGGGAATGTACTAGGTATGTGTAAAGGTCCTTTTTTTCCCACTTTTTATTGACGATTATGAAGTGAAGCTGCAAAAAAAAAAAATCATTTGTTCTAAGTTTCATATGGAGTCCAGAAACTCAGAGTCTTATAGGAAAAGCATTGGAGGCTGAAGCTCTGGTAACCATGGCTGTGTGTATGATGACTCTTAGGCTTGACAGAGTGTATACGGAATGTTCTTACCCTTTTATCCAAAACTTAGAATTGAAGTTTCAACTTTCAGTATGTTTCGTTCGAACTTAGACAAGTCAATGCTTCTCAGGGAGTCAGGGTGACCCCCGAGTCAGTCTTTGGCATGAGTCTTTGGCATGAGCTTCCGTTAATGACGCTGCAAGTAATTGGTTTTAGGAACATTTTGCCAATTTGCTGGCAGAGCAAAACAGGCACGTAAGACCTGAGCATTTCGAGTATAATTACTTGGAAAGATGCAATTACTTTTTTGGTGGTGTTTATGGGTGAGTGCTAAGTTGTCCAATGGTACTCAAGTTTTGCAAGTTCTTGGTAAATTTGATGTTAAAGTTGAGGCACAACAAAGACTGCATTAAATTCCTGGCCACCTTTACAAGTTTTCAAGGAAAAGAATGCAAATAGTGTAATGCTTCTGAACCATTGTAATGATCATCCGTCCTGTTGTTGAGTGTGGGTGCTTTTATTTGTATACATTTTCTTTTCCTTCTCTGTTGGTGGGGGGATTGGGGTGTCGAGGTGGTTGAGGGTTAAAACCTCTAATGTAGGATAAAAAGGTAGAAAATCTGATACTAGGAACATGTTTATCATTGTTTTTATGTTTTGAAATAACAAAAGTGCATTACCTTGTTGACTTACTAACTCTTAACATATGCAGCTCAGACACAGACACAAACACACACACCTGTTCACCAAAAGAGCATGTTTGGGGGACATGTAACCTTGAACCTCTTTAGCAAAGGATGTTGAAGCACATCCATCTAAACTTCCTCTAACTTGCAGAGAGTAACTTTTTTTAGAACTTGGTGCCTAGATTCGCATATAAATAGGTCTTAGAACCCCTCTGACTAGTTCACAGACTTAAAGCATAAATTTGGTTTAAAAGGTGAGATACAAGTGAGTCTGTTTTCATTTTTAACTTGTCTTGGTCAAGCTGTATACACTGACCTGATTAATTTAATAGTTGCTTGCTTATTACTGCTTGTGGTGCTTTTATTTATCTTCCCCAGATCAACGAAGAGATGTGTGATAGAATGCAAATTGGAATCACTAAAAGACAAGAGGAAGGTTAATGTAGAAGCTTTGGGAAGAGATGAATCATGATAGTTTGTAATCCTATAGGCTTCATTTCATTGCAAGGGGAATTAGATGGAAGGGAAATAAAGTTTTATACTTAAAAAAGAAACTTCTATAACCACTACTGTAGATGACTATATGACTAACTCAAATCATTCTATATTTGGTTATTAAGTTTTACTTTACTTTGCATTCAGTTACCTTTTATGTTAAGAAGTACATGAAAAATCACATGTATAATGTATCATTACTAAATCTAGTATGAATTTTTAAGTTGTACAATCATATGGGATGATAATGATTTAAAAAAGTTTTGTTTAGGTTTTATAACTTTCACTTCCCTTGCAACCATACATAGTGATAATTCTGTGTTGGTTTATATTGCAAGAAAGATTCTTTTTATCTCTCTCTACTATATAAGAATGCAGTCTAGATAATCTGGAGAATGAAGAAAGGGGAATCCCAGTTGGGGGCCAAATTCAAATACAATTAGCTCTCTATCTCTCTTGATATTGTCTTTCCAATAAGCTGAAGATCCCCATCTTATGCTTTGATCTAACTTTTTATTATTGCTTCTACTGCTTGCAGCAATCGTGCTGCTGCATTTCTGCATCTAGTGAAGCTTAACAAAGCACTAGCGGATGCTGAGACAACAATCACATTGAATCCTCAGTGGGAAAAGGTATGCTTTGTTTATATATGATATCGAGTTCTTTATACTCCTCACTAAAAGAACTGCTGGTTTGCTTTTCTAGGGCTATTTTAGAAAAGGATGTGTTTTAGAGGCAATGGAGAGATATGAGGATGTACGTTCATCTGTCCCTTTCTACCTCTTCCTATTTATGTATGTGTGCGTGTGTGTATATATATATATACATATAATGTGTTGCCTATTTGTTGCTGATATCACCGTTCACACAATTCAGGCTATGGCTGCTTTCCAAGTCGCTTTGCAGCTCAATACACAGAATACAGAGGTGTCAAGAAAGATGAAGAAGCTTGCACAGTTGTCCAAAGACAAAAAGCGTATTCAAGAACTTGAGCAAATTCGAACTAACATTAACATGCTGAAATACTTGGATCCCTTGAAATCTGAACTGGTGGGTGTCAATCTTAAGAAAAAGACATATGGTTCTCCTGCCCCCCTAATATTAGGTTCATATTTAAATATTTCGAAGTCTTTTGTTATTAACTGTTGTCATATCTAGATAATTTCTTTGTTTCTTCTGCAACTTAGTAGCACTGAATTGGTTATCTGTTTTTGTGTTTGCAGTCTCAGAAATATGGATCAGAAGAATGTTGGAAGCATATTTTCTCTTTTACTGTTGATACCATGGAGACTGCTATAAAGTCGTGGCATGAAACAGCAAAGGTGGAAGCAAGAGTTAATTTCCTTCTTGACAAGGAAAAGACAGATACTGAAAAGCATGCTCCAATTGTCAATATTGACAAGGTTGTATAACTCCTATGTTTATTTTTTATCACCCTATCTTTTCTTTAGTAGCTGTCTAGCATGGTTGTCACAGTGGCTGGGTGACCCAAGGCACTGGAAGCATTCTGAATGCAAAGCAACAGCACAAGACACCTAGTTACCCACCTAGGCAATGTCTGGGCCAACTATGGTTTATAGAATAGTGTAGTTTTTGTAGCTTCATTTCATTTATGGAAACATTTTCTTTTGCCAGTAATTTTCATGGATTCGTAATTTAGCCAGCAGTTTTTTTCTTTCTTCTTCTTATTAAGCTTTGTATTGTATATGCTTATCTTTTCAACCATGTCAGGCATTTGAATCACCACATACGCACAGCAGTTGCTTTTCATTTCTGAGACAGTATGCTGAGGACTCTTTCTCCAGTGCAGCTTGCTTAGTGGCACCGAAAAGTATTATCTCTTACCCACAGGTACCTTTTGGGATCTCATATTTGGTGAAAGAAGCCTAGTTTGCTTTTGAGAAGCAGGTTCCCATACTGTAAAGATGATAATACTAGGTTGGGAAATTGACAAGATGGGCTTTATTTTTCATGTTAACAATTTAAGGCTATTTTTTTGCCTGCCTTGGATCCCAACTTTGGCTAGATAGTGGCACAACCTAACCTGGGTGTATTAGCCATGCCAGACAACCCCTCTTGGGGGGGGGGGGGGGAAAACTACCATGGGTATGCATTCTATTATGATTGTGATATACTTCACAGCTATCCAATCAATCATCATGTAATGTGCCACAAGCATATAATATTAGACCTCTGTGCTTAACATTGTCTTGTTATACTAGGCTTGTTTGCTTATTGATGAATTGATTTATTATTTTCTGTGTCACACACATGTAACTTTATAGTTTAAAATCTCAGTTTCAACTAGCCTGAAGCCAAAATATTTAGTAAAATATAGTAATTTTACACTTTAAATCTATGAAAGTAACTCAGACGGTAGCACAAAGGACAGCAGCAGTTCCAGATTTGGTTTGCACAGCTTCTGTGCTTTTGTCTGAAACTCTGGTGGTGAATCACTACCAGTACTAGCATAGGAAGACCTTCTTGGATGACATTCTTGGATGGTTGGACCTCATCCAAACTCGATGGATTGAAGTTCATTTTAGAAATGACCTGATGTAGAGGCTATGGCCTGGCTGGACAGACATGACCCCCCAGGGAAGCCCAATCCAAGAACCAGTCATAAACAAGTTTTTGGCTTGGCAAGTGCTGGTAGACTTCCTTGGTCTGGCTTCTGTTGTTGTGCCTGAAGATTTCCTTTAGATTCATTTGATACATTGAGGATCGCAGTTTGGAAAGAACGAATGGAGTTTTTGGGGGTTTGGATGCATGGCCAACCAATGGCTTTTCTTCTCTCAGTGGTTGTCTACCCCACAGCCTGGGGTGTTGGACTGCTGATATGTGAAGCTACAGGTTCACCTCTGGTTAGTATGGCAGGGCCTTTTGTCTTGAGAAAAGTTGATATTCCTGCAAAGATGGTGCAGGAATGAATCCATTTTCCTAGTAAGTTTTAGACAGCATCTCACAATTAATTCATGATTGTGAGCCCCTGAGCCATTATCTGATATTGGATGTAGGAATGTAATCACTGAGAGCAGCTTTTGCATACTAGATTGTTACCATCATGGCTGTTCTGCTCTCAAGGTGTAACCAGCAAGGATCCAATGTAGACACTGCTTGCACTAAACTGGCTGGAAAACATGAGTTTCATAAAATGTGTTTCCTGGAAGACTGTAACCAGCAAGGATCCAATGTAGACATTGGCTTTCACTCAACATAAAATGGCTAAAATGAAAGTTAGAGTTATATCTTTCTGCTTTCACATGGGTGATAAATGATTCAGGGTTTAATCAGTTGTTGTGAGCGGACTTTTACATGTCAACTCACCCGTCAAAGTGGGGTGCCCATGGAGCACTGATCAAGAGGAATTCGTTGAATTACTTCCGTTGGATTCATGTTCTTCACTTCTTTGGGGCTTGATGCATTGACTGTTCTTTAGAGTTATGTACTCCAAAATATTGGTTCTTCTAATAACTGTTCATGTTTTGTCTTTGCAGGTCTGGAAAGGCCAAGGGTCCAGGAAATGGAAGCTTGGGCAAAGTGATGGCTTCTTCGTTCAATTTGAGTCACCTGTCATCCGGAAACTCTGGTTTATTCCTAGCTCAACTGAAAAGGGGCAGACATTTTGCAGGTCTCTCTCTCTCTCTCTCTCTCTCTCTCTCTCTATATATATATATATATATATATATATATATATATATACACACACACACACACACACACACACATATGACTGACCACTATAGCTTCCTTGCAAAAGTGACCTTAATCAACTGTACTAATAGCCGTACTAAGACCTTCTCCATTTGTGCTCCGACAAGTAGCTTTAGTCTTATAAACTTTGGAACTGTCTTAAAGAGTAGCTATCCTTGCTTTGCCAATCCAGCTAGAGAAGAGCTCTTTCTTCCTTTACTAGGAATTGTTGTCCGAACCAGCAAACAGAGACAAGAATCAAACAAGCAGCAGCTAGCGCACCGAGCAAGAAAACCAAAACTCAACAGGGGCCAATCTGAATCTGACTTAGTCCATTGTTGTGGGATGTGGCACCAGGAGAGAATATGAATAATTACTCAGCAAGGTATATAGCCATTGGTCTACGATCACTAAGGCGCAATGGCTATATATTCCACCAACTTATTTGAGTAAGGGGCACCTTTATTAGGTTGGGCAATGCACTTGGTATAACACACTCAATAAGATATACTCACAAGAGACATATAACTTGATAAAAATAGATCTGTACTAAGGACAAAGAAACTTTACACACAACAACGGTGTTGCAACACCTTCTTCTAAATGGCTCTCTCTCTCTCTCTCTCTCTTCTTCCTCCACTCTTTCTCTCTCTTCTTCTTCAAAAAATACACACTATAAATGGGAGATTCATTCCTATTTAGAAGGAATGCAAACGAACAAATAAAATAAAATGACAATTTTTTCTTCTTTCTGCAGATTTCTTCAAGCTTCTACTCCTTTCTTCAAACTTCTACTTTCTTCTCTTTCAAACTTCTATTACTTTCTTCAAACTTCTTCTTTCTTCAAAGTTCTACCACCTTTTTCCAACTTTTTTTCTTCTTCAGAATTCTACAACTTTCACACAGGTAGATTGGTGTGCAATTTATTACGAGAATGTGTATTATAATATGGGGAATAAAGATTTATTCATACCAGGAGTAAAAAGTCTCGGATTGATGTGTTTGCAGATTGTGTTTTTATATGTTTAGGTGCATGTCATATTTGTAACTATGGCTTGTTCTTACCTGCTTTGTTTTTCTAGTTGACGAGTATAAATTTTTGCTTACCATTTCTATTGAAATCAAGTCTACAATTTTTCTCTCTCAGGGATCCAGAGGATTTGGATGTAAACGCCCATGAATTGCTTCCTCGTTTGTTCAAAGAGACATTTTCCAATTCCTAAAAGCCTGTTAGTTGATCGGATTCCATCAGAGAAACAGCAGGCAGACTTGGGATCGATATCGAAGCCCTCAATTTAAACAAGTGACAACACTGGGTGCACCATTTTTACCAACATCCACCCTGTGGTTCTTTCCTTGATATGCATTGCATGCAAGATAGCCTACCAGAGTTACAATGCATGGAGTTGGCCATTTTTGAACTTTATGCGACATTTTTTTGCAGCTGGAATTGAGTGATTGTGTTATCTACAGGGTTTGGTTTCTTCACCTCTTGACAATATCTTGTTTGAGAAGAGTTCAGATTTCCTTTCCTATGCTTTCCCCTTTGTGGGATGTGTTGTTTAGGTTATTGGTCTGTTTCAAGGTGGCTCATAGTAGATCCAATTTTCAAGTGGGCATGAAACAAGAATGTTGAGCTGGCATTTTTAGTTTCCTGGAATGCTATTTTATTATGTTGTTCAAATCTTATCTTTCCTGCTGTGTATCTAAAAGATGTTTTATTTCTAACATGATGTCTGAGCTGCTGGAGATGTAACTTGGGTGAATAGTGTATAACTCTTATGATTCATTTCATTAGGTATTTCTATAACATTTCTTTTCCAGAATCAAAATCTGTCATCAGTTTCTATGTTCTAAAGTTCCTCTACTAATTTTGACCTTCCCCATCAAACAATGTTCCGAAATTCTTATGGCTAACAGTGTATCGTGAACATGATATATGGTTCCATCTTCCACCTTAGTGCATGTATCCCTTTCCCCTGGCAATCTCTGTTAGATGGTCTGCTTGAAATTATGCCCTTGGCATTTGTTCTTCTTTCTGCACATATTCTGCAGAGCAGTTCTATTTTAGCAATGCATGGGGAATCCGTGACTGCAAGTTCGCTGTTGCAGTTCTAAATGATGCAGATGACAGATCTCGTCTTATAATGTTCCTGCTACAACCTGCTACTGAGTAAGCAATGACATTTCGTTTGATATGGGTCTGGTGTCATGGTTTCCCTTTGGTTTTCTTCCAGAATTTCTAGGCGTCACAAAATAAGACCTATCAAGTGGTGGTCGAGTTCTTTGCTGCAGGGAATATACCCTAGGAGATGAATGTAACCTTCTTATGTTCTATTCCCAAGGTTCTGAATCCAGAGTTGGCAAAACGATTTCTCTCCATTAGTTTGTGTGACATGGTAATCTAAGTTATATGCAAGATCATGTCTGTTTGACTCATGGGGTTTTCTGCCAGAATTTTCTTTTTCTTTTCTTTGGGGGGGGGGGGGACATATTGGTATCTGTTTTTATTTGGAAAATCCTTCTCAATCTGGGGTTTTGTAACAGGTGGGTGAAGTCAATAATGTAATGATTCTTTTCCATCTTATATACTTTTGAGCAAATTGTACTGGCACCTTAAAATGGAAGTCTTAAAGCACTAATACCCCACTTTATATTTGAAAAATACAGATATCATAAAATTGAATCATCATTGGATGTATTAGTTCAATTTGTCACTGAAAACTATTAAATCACTGTTTATTTTCTTTCAATTCTTAAAATATCTATAACAAAAAATGAAGGAAAAAAAAATTAGTGATTTAATAGTCGTTAGTGATAATTGGATTAATGTGTCCAATCAAAACACAATTTTGAGGTGTTTGTGTTTTTTAAATATAAAGTGAGGCGAATGTTTTAAGGCCTCTATTTTGGGGTGTTGGTGCAATTAACTCTATGTTCTTTAATGAGTAGGAGAATTTGCAAGTGAATCCCTTTCTCCCCATTATTTATATCTTTCCCCTCTATATTCTTCTTCTTCTCTTTGCTTTTTTCTGGAGTAAAGCTAAGGCCTTAAAACATGATAGATGAAGTCTAGAGGGGTGTTTGGAGTCTTATATGATTGGCGTATTCTTTTTGGTATCGTGTGTTTTATAGATAAAAGAGTTGAAAAAATAAACATGTGGGACACACTTATAATGGGGTGGAAAATAAGAATGGAAAGAAAATGATTTTGTGGAAAATGTACAAATGTGGGTTTCATTTCTGTTATATTTCTTACATAGTTTTATTTTATTTTGGGGTAACACCGGCCCGGCGCAACCAAACCACAAAAAGCAAAAGACAAATACACTTCTAGCAGACAGAAGGGCAACATAAACAAACGACCCCCCAACCGACCCAAACCAACACCCACAACGAACCCAGGGAGAGTAAAACCAACAGGAAAAAACCAGGAGCCAGCCAACACCCAAAACACCGGAGGAGCGGAGGAAGCGAGGAGCAGCCACGGGGAGGAGGAGCACGCAGTAACAAAAGAAAAAAGCAAGCAACAAGACGGAGGAAACCAGGCAGCACACAAAGGGGGAAGCAAGCACCCGAGAAGAGGAACCGGAACGAAAGGCGGGATAAACCAAGAACAAAGCGGAGAAAAATACGGAGGGACAGCGGTGGCGGAACCCAGAAGAACAAAGCAAAGCAAGCAACCCAAAGGCAAAACCCGCCAAACGGAAGTAGCGGAAACACAAAAGACAACCGACCCCCAACAAGGCAGATTCTCAGGAGAAAGACAAGCGAGAGAAACGAAAACAATCGGGCAAGATTAGAATTGGTGGAAACAAGGATTTGGGAACGGATAAGGAAGGAGGGCGATTTAAATAAAAGTCAACCCTTAAAAGAAAACTAAAAATTTAAATTAAAAAAATATAAGGGCAAGCAAGTGATAATGTAAATTGACTCTATCGACGGGGAGGTAGATGCAAAGCGTTTTTGGACTAAAAATGACATAGACCAAACCTTAGGGGGTCCAGATGAAAATTAAAGTCTTACATAGTTTTATTAAATCCATTTTAAAAGGGGATGTGATGGGAAAATTGACATGCTACGTCAACAAACAAGCTTTGTCCCCTTAAACAAACCATGCTTTGGATTTGATGAAAAATATTATTTTTTCTCACCTCACTTCATACTTTGCAAACATACATTGCCTTAAAGTTCAAGGTAAATCCTATAGGACCATCGTACAACTTAACTATGATATATGGTATGGAATATTGGGCTATTAAAAAGAATCATAAAGATAAACTTAATATAACAAGAATGAAGATGTTAAGATGAATGAATGACAAAAGTTGGATGGATAAGATAAAGAATAATCATACTAGAGCTGGTCTAGGAGTACTCTGATAAATAATAAATTTTTAGAAAGTCGTTTGAAGTAGCATAGCTACGTTCAATTGAGGTTTATAAATGCTCATATATGGAGAAGCAATATAATTTTAACCCAAATGAAAGGAATTAGAAGAATTAGGTCAGACCTGAGATAACCTTGAGAGAACTAGGGAGAAATGATATGTACTGCTTAGGAGTCTAGCCTCACTTTCAACTCTAATACTCTTACAAGGTTCAATAAAGACAAATTTCTTATAGTCAAGCCCTCACTTTCAACCCCAATGACTCTTATAAGATTCAAGCGATGGTTCTCTCGTATTCTCACGGTCCTGTATGGGGATGGACAATCGAAATACCTGGGGCTTCCTCCAAATTTGAGGTTTCGAAGTCTCAAATGTTTAGAGAGATTCATTCTAAAAGTTTTAAAAAGATAAGTGTGCAAACATCAATCACTTTACCTGGTTATCTTCTTCTTCTTCCTTTTTTTCATTAAACCCAGGCATATGTTTCCATCAGATCAAGAGCACCCATGAGAAATCTGTCTTCTGTATCCTTGGATGTCAAAGGACCATGCTATGCTGTCTTTTTTATCTCCATGTTGTATAGGAGAACAGAAAACATAAATTTGGTGCTAGCATATAAACCTTTTACTATTACACTCAAGCTGCTACATATTCTTCTAGTTACAGAAGGTCAGAACAGAAAAACTTTTCAAAGATTTATCTTTGGTTGGCCTGATTTTGTGATATGTGTCGCATGCATATCACCTCATCATTGGTTGGTATTGCTGATTATGCTTGCCAAACTAGACATAATAGGATCCAAATCTGAATTAACATTGACTCAAACATTATTCACATGCGCTGTTTCAATTGTCACAGAACCTGACTTGCAGCTATGAAGCATGAAGTTACAAGCTCCTACAGCTTCTCCCACTGTTAAATAGATCCACTCATGGCCCAAGTTTTGCAAGAACTTGGACTTGTCTAGCTTCTTCATCACTTCACTTCCAGGGTTGGCCAACACCATCTGTGATTACCCATCAACATCAAACCAAGTAAGTCAAATCATTTTCCCTACTTTTCCACCATGAAATCAAGTTCATAACAAATAGTTTGTAAGCTCGAATAGAGTCTTAACAGCATCAATACCTTAAGCCCTCTTCTGTCCATGTTCTTCTTAACTTCTTCAAGCATGCTAATCCCACTTGTGTCAATGCTAGCAACAGCTGTTCATAAAAATATTTAGGCACTCTATTAGGTTTTATGTATAGAACATCTGTTATATATACACAATTTTGTCTAGGATTTCGACTACTTACGGCCCATGTCTAGTATGACATACTGTAAACTGTTCTCTCCTGATGCTTTTAGCCTCTCTTCCTCCTCGTCTATCCATCTTGAGATCCTATTTTGTCAAAATCCACTAACAATCTCAGTGTTTGTTGCTCTTGAACAGTGACAGTATTGAAGTTTTATTTTTAGATTTTTATTGTATACCTCTCTCTTAAGTAGCTTGAGTTAGCAAAGTAGATGGGAGCTTCAATTTGAAGTATAAAAACTCCTGGAACACTGTTAGCAACTGGGTATTGATTGATGTTTCGGTATATCATTGAGTTTGGGATGTTTCCAAGTACTAATGTTCTTGGCCTTGCTATGAACAGAAGCACCCTAAGCATAGATATTGCAACCTGCAAGTAAGAAAATAAAGGTCATGAAACTGATAAAAGAGAGTACAAATGGTCTGGGCCTGATGGGCCTGAGCCCAAGTTCATTTCCTCTTTATAATGTTTCTGCCGTTGGAACCAGTTTCTTTGTTACCTTATAGAGCCTAAGCTAATATCCCTTTGTGTTTGAGTTATGGTGATAATCAATTTGATTGATGCGTACCGCTATAATTAAGCCAATTTCGACACTGCCGAAGACCACTCCGATGTATGCACTCATGCACACAACAAAGTCGAACTTGTCAACTTTCAAGAGATGGAGAGCAGCTTCGTAATCAATTAAACCGAGCATCGCTGCAATGATTATAGAAGCAAGCACCACAATGGGAGTGTAGTGAAACAATGGTGTTAGGAACAACAATGTTATCATCACTGCAGTTGCCATTACTATGTTTGAAACTGCAGTCTTGCACCCGGCATTGAAGTTCACCGCCGATCGCGAAAATGGACCTGAAATTGATGATATTTCCAACTCCATAATTAGCTATTCACTCTTGACTCTGAAATGAATGTAACTAAGTCACTAGCAGTTAGGGCATAATGGTAATTGTACAAGATAGGGGAGAAGGGCGGTTTGGTAATGTTGGTGTGGACACTAACCTGTGGTCAAGTAGCATGAAGTGAAAGAACCAGCTATGTTCATCATTCCAAAGGCAATCATCTCTTTGTTACCGTCGATATGATAGTTCTTAAACATGGAAAAACTCCTTCCCACGGCAATCCCTTCCTGTGTCAAACCGGCCATGCGTTATTAACTTTGGTATTCTGATGGTATCCAGTGCATTAGTGCTAGTATGATCGCACCTATTATGTATAGTAAAGAATTGATTGATTCTACCCAAAAAAAAATTGATTGACTTGGTTGAATGTAATGAAAGAAGATCCTGTTCATGAATATAAGGATTATAACCTAGGGGGTAAAAACTTACAGCTAGAGCGATTACACCAGTGATGATTCCAGTTTTAAGGGTTAGCATCAGATACTCTGACCCAAATTCCAAACTAGTCAAAGATGGTGGGTTCAAGCCTTTCTTCAAGTGTCCAATCTGTAATAATATAGCAATAATTTATTTGACTATTGATGAGAAAGGTAAGAAATGGAGGCAAAATGGTATTACAAGAAAGTAATAAAAGAAAAGAAGATATGAACGCCAAAAAGTGGGAAAGAGGTTGTAGTGGGTGGGGACTTGTGAGTGGGAATTAAAGAATGCTAAGCTCACCACTTGAACGCCATGTTTTTCAGCATGGGTCAGATAAACAAGGAGACTCCCAAGAATCACAGATGTCAATGGTGCCATGGCTGATATCCAGAAGAACTTTGGTCTTCTCTTACTCTGCAGATGTCCAGGCAAAGAGAAAACATATTATCAATATCACATCACATAGTCAGAGAAGTGATCAGTGTTCCAAAAGTTTCAAAATTAGTAGAATTGAGTTAAGAGTCAAGCCTTTTAATCTATTATATGTTAAACTTTGATTAGAGGCAACTTGCCAATTCTGATAAAGTAGGGGTTCCTTGAGGGAAACCCTAATAAATATAGTTGTTAAATTTGGATCAAGAAGACTCATGTCCATCTGATTTGATTTCTTGAGGAAAACCCATTCTGAAAAGTAAAATAATTATTGATGTTGTTGGAGCCTTTTGGGAAGCAAGTACCAACCATACAAGTGGGTGTAACAAGACAAATCATACTTGGAAAGACTTGGCTGTCTTTTGGTAATATTTTAGTGAACTTTGCGAATCATTGTTATTCTATTGCAACTTTTATTGTTTCATCAAAACTTGGCGAATCAAGAGAAGTAAATGATTGTCCTTGAATTTTACTTACTAAGTATCTGGTGAGGAGGAGAAAGAAGAGGAAGACACAACCCAGCAGAGCACTCTCCCATCTCCACTGCAACACAAAGTAAAGTTAGAAATGAATAGTTGCAGAAAATTAGCAGAAATGAAGAGAAACTTTTAAGAGCAAGGGAAGAAAGAGGACAAAAAGGAAATAGGGTTATTTTCATCACCTGATGTGTTTGGGTGAAGATGGAATGCATAACAGAGACAAGATCAGTGCCATGAGTGAAGTGCACCAAACCCAGAATTCCTTTCAGCTGTTGCAGACAAACAACTGTAGCTGCTCCAGCCATGAACCCCACTATGGCTGCATGTGAAAGAAAATCAACAATAAACCCAAGCCTGCAGAGAATCAAACACAATAATTAGAACAAAAATACAAAAGTTATTTCTTGAAAGGACAAAAAAAATGTCAAGATCGATCAATCATATTATAAACTCTTTGTTTTATTCATATTACACCTAAGTTAGCTATCTAGCTACGTACCTTAAGAATCCTAAAGCAGCTTGGAAAACTCCAGCAAAGAATGTAGCAGTAAAAGCAAGATGCAGATACAGCTTTGGTTGCTCCATTGCATTCACTTCTCTTCCCAACATTGAAGCTGTGAGCAGAGAAGCAACAGCCACAGTTCCTACCGCCAAATCTCTGGAACTACCCATCATGGCATACACCAAAGGAGGAACAAAGCTTGAATCTGCATTACCCATTTCAAAGTTTCTCATTAAAATTCAACCCATTACACTAGTAGAAATGGAATTTTAGCTAGTTCTCTTGTTAGAGAGGAAGAACTCACATAAGCCAAGTATGGGTGGGAGATTAGCTAGCTTAGCATAACTGATACCCTGAGGAATAGCAAGGCTAGCAATTGTGATTCCAGCAATAAGATCAGCTCTGAAGAACTGGAAAGTATAGCGAGGAGCCCATTCAAGCATGGGTAAGAAGTATTGTAAAGCTAGAATAAACTTTCTTGCTGATGGTTGGTTCTTGAACTGCCTAAGTGGGTCATCAGGGAAGAAGGTTTCCTTGAGAGAATTCTTGAGTGACTTGCAGAAGGGTTGTGAAGGTGGAACCTCTACGCGATGAGAGCAGCCGACCTGGTTCGTTGCTGGGTACATGTAGTCGATGCTACCCATTGCTGTTCTAGCTGATATCTGTGTGTTCAAACCAGAAAGGGAAGTGGAGGAGGAAGAGAGAGGAAGAGAGAGTAGAGAGAAGAAGGTTAGGGGAGGGCTTCTTTGTGTGGGGAAGAAGGAGAGAGCTTGGGTGGTTATAAAGAGAGAAAGGATGGTGTGTGGCGTTTGTGGGTAAGCTCTGAGCTTTGGGGACTCTTCAGTGCGTTGTGGGTCCCACATGTATCAGTAACATGTGGTAAATACACGTGGTAGAGTCATGGAATGTTTTGATGGAATTATTTTTTTTATAGTAGAAAACCCTTTTTTTTTTCCAAAAAAAAACCGTGTTTCACGGATCTGCGTAGCTCTACTGCCAGCGTGGCATCCACCAGCAGCTAGTGGATCCTTTATTAGATAGAAGAGCAAAAGGTAATAATCCCTGTTGTTGACCACATAAGCAATATTAAGTCAACTGTTATGAGAGTTGAGCTCTTGAATGCAAGTCAAATTGAGTTTGGAGGATTTTGTCTTCCAACATCTCTCCATTATATACATTTAGAAGTATGGTCCATCTCGAATCTAGATTTTCTTTATCTAAGTCTCTCGTTCTTTTGGTTTGTTCGACCACCAGATGGATGACATGTAGACGAGGAAGATGGCAACCGTTGGATACGAAGACTAAAACGAAATCAACCCGTTTTCAAAATGTGTGATTCTTCTCCATGCGACGGCTCTCATCATTCCCATCCTTGTGTTAACCATTTGATAGTTAGGCAGATTAAACAGATGAAAAGCTTAAATGGAGAGGATTTCAATTCGCCTATCCCTAATCCATCTTGTTAGTGCTCAAATAAGAGAAATACGATCCTCTACCAGCAATTCAAGCCTAGTCAAATTCTAGTGTGGGGATGTCATTGGATCTCCATAAATTCCATATGAAGTAGTGTCCCAAGTGGATAAATAATTCTTATTGACTTTCAAAATATTTCTTTGTTGGTGATTATTTTTGAAATTCGAAAGTCACGACTCTAAATAGATTGATTTGATTCTGTTTATGCATGAAAAGACGTCGAAAACATAAATTTCATCGTCGAACGATTCTTTTTCGGTGATTATTCTTCAAAAATTATTAGTCAAAAGTCTGAATTGATTCCACTGATACATCAAAAGATGTCAAAAAACCAAATTCAATTTCAAAACCATTCTTTGTTAATGATTATGCATCAAAATTTTAGAAGCCACAACTCTAGATTGGATTGCACAATTCATAAAATTTATACATAACAAGTAATTAATTAATATTTCATATTCTTATTACTTATAGTTCACCATGGAATATACCTATTTGTATTAGATATTCAGTTTCCTATGATTTTCATTTTTGATAAGACAGTATCATATGAATCTAATTTTTCAAAAGATAAAGGCACACATCAGTATCAATGCTGGTCACTCTTTCTATTTTATAAATTTTTCTAAGGCAAAGAACTGATTCTTTTGCCTGTGAATGATTTAGATGGCTACCTTCTTTATCAACTATTGGAGTTAAGTAAAGGATTGAAATTCATGAACCCATCTAGCTTGAAACTGATTCGAAATAAAGTGCTTGAGAGCTCTTCCCACTAACTTAAAGAGTATATCATGTTTGTATCTAATAGGGTTGCTTTGCCCAAAAATAAAAGTTCCAATAGGATTCTTGTTGGATCAGAATTAGAAAACAAATTCTATTTGTAAGGTTTCTAATGAAACCATATCTTATATCTTAAATTTATGTTTTATCTTTTAGAGTTGATGGGACAAATATATGCCTCTGGTCTTGTTGTGTCATTGAATAGTACATGTGAAATTAAAGATTCAACAATAATGTTGATTTAAAAAATTTAATTTTTTTTAAAATAATGTCCAAAGAATTAAAATGGTTTGAAAATTTGTAATTTAGGGTTAGTAACAGATATTCAAAGTCAATACAACCCTCAGAGTAAAATGTTGATAATTGTTAGGATTAAAGCGATCAATTACACACAATCGAATAGAAAATAAAGAAGAAAGAGCTATGGATTTTACCCTGGGTCATCTTAATGTGAAGCTACGTCCAACATTAGGTTTTTCACTATAATCAATGTTTTGTTACAAGAAAATATATATAGGCGCTTAGAAACCCTTAGCCACAGCTATCCATGGCCCCATGCCCAAACTGCAAAGAAATTTTGAGGCCCACAGAAACATGGACCCCCGTGTTTGTCTTTTTTTTTTGGCTAAGACCCCGTGTTTGTCGATAACACAATGAGAAGCATAAACCATACTCAACAATAATATCTAAATTCTGATGTATCACAATTTTTTTCTTTTGGTGGTTTCGGAACCTTTGAGGTCAAAGTGAAACATATTGCTAATAAGTAATAATAATTTACATTCGACCCCAGGCAGTAGTTGGGATTAAAAATCTATCACCATTAGACCTGAAGAATAATCTACATGTTGTTGAGAGCTTGAAGCATGACATATAGTAAGAGGGCATGGCAGTCAGATAACTTGAATCAAACTCATTTTTCCTACCGTTGAAAGGTATTTAACTTTCAATTATTGAAGTTTGTTGTTTACTCATTAAATAAGAGTATGACAATGGTTGGCTTTCAACTCTCGACTAATCAAAGGGATGTCCAAGTAGATATCAAAATAAAAAGATGGGGTGATACGAAAGTTGGTAAGAAAAGTCTTCTTTACATATAAACAACTGTACTAGAACTATAAGATGCTCGAGTTTTTATTAATATTAAGTTGTTGTCCTGAGTAAAAACAATATTATCGATGATTTCCTAAAAACTCTGCTACTTTTGTATGTGTAACTTGTACGCAAAGAATTAAATCATCAACAAAATTATTGTAATTAAAAAAAATTATCTGATTAATAATTAGATTTGTCTCAAGTGATTTTAAAATTGATGAGTAATTCAGAGGAAATGTTGATAATGTCTAAATTCCATATATATCATCCATAGATAGCAGTCAACATCTTTGAAGTCAAAGTCAAACATATTGCTAATAAATAACAGAAATTTAAAATTTTAGCCCTTACCTAACAAAACTGTTTTACTTATGTCTCTGACTACTAGTGGTCCCTGTTGAAGGCTTCTCCACCCCACACTTGCCCTAATAAACCTAATTAAGACTTAAAACCAATCACTAATTGGAAGTTAGAT
Source organism: Hakea prostrata (assembly GCF_041222555.1). NCBI lineage: Eukaryota > Viridiplantae > Streptophyta > Magnoliopsida > Proteales > Proteaceae > Hakea > Hakea prostrata. The sequence continues at coordinate 45,514,344 of NC_142609.1, read as the reverse complement.
CAGTTTGTCCCTGATTCTCTCCAAAGTATTCTAGTTTAAGCAATGGCTTATCACTTATCATTTACATGCCTTAGTAGGTAAGCTTATAAGTTTGAATGATCTGAAGTTCTAATTGAGTTTAATAATGTACCTAACCGATATTTTGCTACTTTCCTTTGAGGAATAAGAACAATTTTCCAAGGTTTAAGCTTTATTTGACTTTAGGTTGAACACTTTTTTCATGTTAATCAAGCAACTTTGCATGGCTTGTGCAGTAGCACTGTAGTCATGAGTCATAATTCTAGGGGTCGAAACTTAGTTCTGGTACCATGTTAAATTTATCAAAAACATTCATATACAAAAACTCAAGAATTAAGATCTGGATCCTCTCCGCACAAGTGGGCTAATATCCCCCTACCCCCACCCTCATGAAGGGCCAAACAAACATGTCTTGTGATATATAGGCAAGTCAAGATGTGAGAGCGTAGGGAAAGATGGGAGCACCAAGAATTAATGTGGTTTGGCAATCAACTTGTTTCTTGGGTGAATTTTCACTATTTTCTATTATAATAATATGACCTCACCCTTTCTGTTAGTCTTCTTACATAATTTTGATTGAATGTTTTCTTTTATTAAAAGTCTTCTAGTATGGTTGAGACTTGAGAGACTACCAAATTACATCCATAACACCAGGGTGCGATGTTTCAGTGAAATTCACCGATATTTCAGGCAAAATATTGTCTAATTTTAGTAAAATTTTGATTCCCCATTTGAGGATTATTTTGAGCCTAAATTTGGTGTCTAGCCTAGTTTGATGCTAATAATAAACACATTGGAATTATTGGTTTTACCTAAATTAATGTTCAGATGAAAAAACTACAAAACTTTTAAATCTGCGTGAAATCTCGATTGATCATCGCAAACAATGTTATATTCTTCAATATGAGGCAAGATTTACAACTATCTATAAAAAATCAAAGAAAAATATGACAAGAATGCAATAAATAGGAAAGAAAAGCTCTTAAAAAGAAAGTAAAAAAAATTCATGAAAAATAAGTTAGAAATTTATTCAAAATTCAAAAAAAAATTTGATTTATTATCGCCATTTTTTTTTTTTGAAAAATTGGGCGATATTTCTGGAATCGCTGATTTTTTGCGAGATATTGCCGAAACATTATTTGTAAATTTCACTAGTTGCCGAAACGACCTAAACTCGGCAATATACTCTTTACCATGCATAAGCGTAACACATATTATGTAAATTTCCCAAACCACCCTCCATGACAGATTAGAGAATCAGCGCTGTTTAGAGTCTTGCTTAGAGACAAAATTGAAGCTTACATTGGCATGAGATTGAGACATTGAATCTGAGAAAAAAAAAATGGAGGTTGGGAACACATGGATCGAATGAGGGATGGACAATGAAGGAAGCTGGCTCCCCGCTACCCGTTGCTGTATTTAAAGTCAGTGGACCCGAATCAGGTCTGTTGCTAACCTGTTGGTCTGTCTTCTGCCTGTATTGATTACTCCAAGAACCAAGAGTGACTGCTGCTGCTGCAGTTGACTTAATTCAAGGAACTGAACTCTTGTTGAATACAATACTCATATCCTTCATCAAATAATTGATGTAAATCTCTGAGAATCGAAGAGATGGAGAAACGTGAACGACATGCCAATGACAAGATGGGTTTTTCAGCTTTTGTTTCTTTTTTTTTTTTTCTCTCTGCTCCAAGAGGTTTTTAAAGATAAGAGCCGTTTGTCCATTTTGAGAAGTTCTTTTTTTCCCTTTTTCCCTTGCCTGAAGAGGGAGGGCATGAGAAGTCTGTCTGCGTGCCCCCACTGAGTCTGCTGTGCTGACGCCTTCAATTGGTCAGCCCAGTTGAAATTCTTGTATGAAAGCTCGTGATCTGGAGTCGTGGACGGCAAACTACCACTGAAGGTTAACCTGTTCTCAAGGGGCAATTTCCTGAAGGCAAAGGTATCAATACTGTTAACTAACTGCTTGATTAAATGCCCCAGTTAAATCTTTTTACGTTCTGCTCTCTTGTTATGTCTGTAATTAAATGGCAGTTTTCCTCATGGTTAATATCTTTACGTATCAGGTAGTGGGGTATTAGAATTTTTTTTTCCCCTTTTTTTTGGGTTGGGGGTTGTTGGGTGGAGCTTGTGGGAGAGGGGATAGTTATTGGTCTGATATTGTATAATCTATTCGTTTGCTTAACCATCCAATTGTTTCAGAATCATAGTAAAGTAGTTGCTCGAAGTTGATTGACAAATCTCAATAGAAAATCCTTGAATACTCTAGAGGATTAGTCAGATTGGCCTTTTTTCATATGGTTGCGGAGGCAGGTAAATCAATATATGGATATGAGAGAGGGAGACGTCTGTCTCCATCTAAATACCCATTTCAGAGGTTTTGGATAGGAATGGACATCCACCAGAAAAAGGGTAGGAGTGGGACCTCTCTCTTCAGACTCCATATTCCCCTTTATCCGCCACAAGCTCTAATAATTTGGGCTTGGAAGTAATTTAAAGGTTTGCAGAAGGGGGCGCAACTAAGTAATGAACAGGAAATGAGAGTTCAATTGAGCTGAAGAGTTTCTTACATCATTTCATTTCTATTGAGTACTCACAGTGAAATTTCAATGGGGGAGAGAGAGACATGTAGTAATCATCAATTATGGTATAATGGCCGCATGGCCTGGTAGTGGAAAACATTTCAAATGTGCTCATCAATGGGAATTTCCTATTGACTTCATTTTCTTGCATCATATCACGTTGATGGCACGTGAGAAGGGAGAATCTTAATCAGTCTCTGACCACTGAGATTCATAGGGAGGCAAGGGTTTAGTATCCTGGGAGGAAGTCTTTTTCAACTCAAAGCTCGGGCATTTGGTTTGGACTTGTACCGAAGCAGGTTCTTATGTAGGATCTATGAACCTAAGTTGTGTTAATGGATGCAGTGAATGTGGCTGTATGTTCTTACAAAAGGTTTTTTCATTATAGTAGACTGAGAAACTACATCATCAAGAGGATGAAGCAGTAATTTGTCCTATTAGATTAATATTTTGCCTGAGAAGAAAGAAACATTGGTGTGAGGCCTGCTTTATAGTTGAGAAGTGGCTTAGAAGAAAACCACAATTCTGCATCTTAAAGATATTTTTCCTTAAAAGTTGATGAGAATGCATCTTAAAGATATGCGTTTACTACTTTGAATTGTGGCCATCAGTTATGGATTAAAGCTTCTCTATCCCAACACCCACCCTCTCACTTTTCTGTTCTTTTAAATGGATTAGGTTGATCATCCATCATGAACCTAGCAGAAGAAACCCAAATCAATTAGCAGGTCATAACTGAAATGTGGTTAACACGTAAGCTACATGGTGTGGAGGGTGAAACCCATTTGAAAATAAGAGATCTCATCATTTTTCTTTTTTCTTTTGCCCTAAAGTAATCAATATATATGACAGAATAGGTTGATTAAATGTTCATGTTCGTGAATGATGGAGCTAGAAAAAGATTATTTATGGATTTTTCTTTGACTCTTGGCATTGTTAACATCCCTAGATACAACCTCTACTTGTTACCACCTCCCTCCCTTCTAATCAGATTTAATCTCTGATATGGCTGCATATTCCATTGTAGTTAGTAAGTTCATGACTTGTGCTTTTTGGTGGGTCTGGAAACTTTGAGATTGGACTTTAGACTTCTTGAACCCTTGGTGGGTTTCTTTACCCGTTTTCTAATTTGTGTAAGGGCTGACTCCTCCCCCTACAAGAAATCTTTGTGGTCTCCTTTCTCTCTCACCCCCTCTCCTAGGCTTCGCCACTTGCATTATCCATTTTAGTTAACACGATGTGGTAGGGGTGTGAGAGAGAGAGGAAGTGGGGGGAGAGTCCTTGGCTTTTGGTGGGTCTGAAGTTTGGGAATTGAGGTTTAGACTTATTCTTCCCCCATTTTGTCCATTTGTGTCAATAAAGTGAATTATCAGAGAAGGCTCGACAATGGCTGCCATTCTATAATTCCATAATGGGTTTGTTAATTAACCTATTTGATGTCTGTAAGGACTTTTCACAAACGAAGGAAGGGCAAAGTCTTCCTCTTGTTTGAATATATCGAAGCATAAACAACAAGAAATAAAGAAATAAGGGGTTCCTTGACTGGAAGGCCTGCAGGTTACCTCTATGCTTGACAGAGATGAATGTTTCCATGGCCTTCGGTTTAGGTTCAGTGATTTTCAGTTAATAGTAATATTCTCGAGCTTATTTGTTATAGTAATACTTCTTGAGCTTTGTTAAAGATTGGATTTTCATGGTTGGTCTTTTGTCCAGTCTCTATATGTCAACTGTGATACTGATGTGCGTCTGGTTCAAAACTTGATTTTTCTTGGATTCATCTGTGGTGGGACCCTAGATAATCGATTCCTTCTCCAGTAGCCAAGGAATATTTAGCTTAATCACATCCACCTAAAAGTTACCTTGTAAAAGATCCCTAGTGATGTCGAGATTCTGGTTTTTTAACCCCCCCAGAAGAAAAGAAAAAAACCATATGGGTATTCAGTGTGTTCCTCCACCTTGGTGGCCCGCTTTCTTTTACTTTTATTTTTTAGTGCGTATAGGTCCTTAGGAAACTCCCATGATCCACAGCCTTAGAACTTCCACAGAGAGGTAGAGAGGTTTTCTTTTTTCCAACAGTTTTGTGCCTTCACCCCGCCACATCGTTGATCCTCGACAGCTTGAAGCATGTGCTTCAACTGCAGCCGATGAGAATAAGAACCCATCCTACTCGACTTGAACGGGTCTTTCTCCCTTAGTCCATCGTCTCTGCACAGAACTCTTCACTCATCATTGGCTAACACTTCTAACAAAAATAGGTGATATGTAGATTGTACTGAAAGTGTTCGATGAAATAACTAGGAGCAGTATTCTTTTGTGGTGTTTGGTGCTTTTTGTTTTTTGCTATGCAGACTACACAGGAAGTGTTCGACGAATGACTGAGAAGAAAGTTGTTTCTCAGCATTTGGTGCATTACATTTTGTCATAGGAAGTTGTATTTTGCAAATCTATGCTTGATATGAAATGTTGTGTTACAACAATATCAGTAAGGTTCTAGGTTTCAACCATCCCTACTCCGAAAGGCACTGTTTCTACTGGCATGTAAAACACTTTTGCCATATTCCATTTTGTGGTACTGGAGCATCACTTGAGTGGCCAACCCTATGCTTCATCCCCGCAAGTCAATAGCACAGCTAGGTATCAATAACTCACCAAAGTGGTGGTTGGATGCATATATAGACCCTACAGTCCTGGCCTTTCTGATTAGCTTTCCTACCCCTATTAAGCTTCTGTTGGAGAAATTTTTGAAGAACACTGCATGTACCTAATTAAATCATGATACATTATAATTCAGAAAAATAAAAGAGATTTGAGGAACAGTGCTTGTGAAATCAACTCTAACAAAGGAACATTGGGTGATTGGGTCAGTGGCAAAAGACCTGCAAGATACAAGCAAACTATCCCCTCTAACACTCCTTCCTTTTCCTTCCCTTCAACAAGGAATCCTAAGTGGACTAAGGTTATCTGCCCATTCACAAAAGTGAGGTAAGAGGAATCTTGGTAGCAATAATAATCAGGATTTGTTTCTTCCTATGGTGTCCACAGTTCCCTAACACAGGACCTTGTCGCCTCCATTTCTGTCCATTCATCACCTGTTAATTCAAATATGCAAGACCAGTAGTAGCTACAGGCACTTATAGTCATGGATTTTCATCTTTATTCATCATCCCACTTATGCATGATGCCCCACGGATCTTGATACAAACTGCTTTAAATGGAAAAAATCTATTGACTTTTCATGAATTATTTGGTTGACTTGCATCTGATTTGCACACAAAGCTTTGGTCGGCACTGTATATTAGTGATATACATATCTAACAGCATGAGAGTTTGATATTAGATAATGGCTTCTGGTGGTTCTTGAGAGCACCCAGAATGAACTCTTGGTGGTGATGTTAAAGTAGTTGGAATTAACTTTAATGTTTCAATGAACTTGAGCTTCATAATGGAGTAGCATTACATGTGATCTGCTAGGAACTTGTCCTCTTTACCCAGTTGTGGTGAGTACTGTTTTTCCATCAAAGCTAAGATTAAAGATGGTATATAGCTACTGCTAACTCTAGCAGGAGATGATATTTGATTATTCGACCCAGAAAGACCTGCAGCAGTGTGTTCTTGCATGTTACATTCATGAAGTTCCATTATAGTTTACAAACTCAAATTAAGGTGGTGGAGTGATGACCACGTAGTACTGATAATTTTGGTCACTCATTTCATACATATATAGATACCCAGAAGGATCTAATTGGACCATATCCCCACCATATGAGATTCCTGGAGTACAAAATTTCTCTTGGTCTGGGGCATGAGATAATGTTGTTCTAAGGTCCACCTTCAGTAGTTCTGGAGAAGTGGAGAGAGGTCATTCTAAAGGCAATTTCTCACTCCTTTTAGGCCCATGTAGGTTAGGCTGAGATGATGGTTTAGGCCTACTTTCTGGCATAGACAAGGGGGGGAGAGAGAGAGAGAGACTAAAATCAATGAGAGCTGTTGGAAAGGTAACCATTACCAGACCACCACCACCACCCCCACCATTTCTTCTGCACTCACTTTAGATGCTTTTACTTATGGTCCCATATCAGTCATGTATGGGTTGATCACATCTGTTATGAAAGTGAATTGATGAGAGTTGATATGATCTTCTTCTCGCCTTATAAACTGGTCTACAGAGTCGACTTGTGTTTAGCCTTTCAATCATTCATTTGAAGTCATAGTCATTCATGGGTCAGGTTCAACTGGCCTACACCAACTAAAGCATTACATTGCGGCCAGAGATATCCAGGACTTGCTTGTGACCTTAAAAATTGTGGGTCAGTTACAGGTGGTCCAACCATTCGAAATATTCTGAATTGATCTACTGAGCTAGCTTCAAATTCCACCACCGACCCTGCTTTTTCTCTATCCCGCATCACATTCTGATCAGGGTGACATTTCAGTGTTGTTGAATCTCATTATTAGATCGATCAGCACGTCTTGTATGTTTCTGGGTCGGTTTAATTTCACTTCTTTTGCCTTCCCAAGTCAAATCTGTAGAGCTTATCTGTATCTGTCCAACTAAAACTATAACCACATTTTCATGTCACAGAGCCATCCAACCAAGATTTAGAGCACTAAGGTCAGTTGGAACTGCAAGTTGCAGTCTGTAACACCAGAGGACAGTCGTAGTACTACCATTTATTCATGAGAAATGCTTCTCTTTGGTGCAGGACATGAAAATGAAGGGCCACTATTACTTACACATTCACTATTTTCCTTTATGAAATCATGAATTAACTTGGCCCTTTTCAAAAATAGAACCTGGGGAATTTGTGTGTTGGGCACTCTGTAAAAGTTTACCATACATGGTTCTTATAATGATGTGGAAAAAAATACAAATCGCAAATAAATGGTGGATTTCATCTCACGTATAATGATGTACATGAAGATTCACTGGACTTATGTCTTTTATGTGTTTTAGACTATACAAGAATGTAACCTACCTCATAATTCTTTCTTTTGTTGGAAAAAGAGTTTGAATGGTTCATGATCAAATTAAACACCATTCTGTCACTCCAGGATTTGCTTTTTCAGATCTTTTCCAGCTCAAGATTTCAAACATGCACTTCATTATTTTGACCTTACAGCCCTTAATTTTACAATGGAATCATTAGAGGCAGAAATAATTAAGGGAAGGAGAAGAGGTTCTTCATATAATGAGAGATGGTGTGGGGCTTGGAATGGATAATTGTGAATGTAAAGTAATTGAGAGTCTCTGCTCTCTAAGACCCAAGAATAGCAGCACTTGATAGAAAATTTTGAATTATCCTCCATTTGATGATTTTGGATTTCTTAAGTGATGTCTTTTTCATGAGAACAGGACTGCATATACTTAGGGCGCGTTTGGTAACCTTTTTGGCGCTCTTCTGTTCTTTAAGAAAAAAAGAACGGATTAAAGGCATTTGTTAAAATGGTTTTTTCTTTTGTTCTTTATGTACAGACCAGTCAAAAAAAGTAGTCTGAAGAATGCCTTTTGCAAAACATCAAAAATATATTTTGTCCAAAAAACATAAACAGAAATGATAAAGTTGGTTCCAATTGAAACCTTAGGACTGGTTTATCAACACTATCTTACTTTAATAGTATTCTGGAAATATTTTCAAAACGAAATTGTCAAACGCCCATTTCCAAGCAAAGAACGGTCTTTTAGCATAGAAATATTAAAAGATGATTTTACAAAGACTTGTCTCTCAAAATGGAAACGTTACCAAATGCATGCTTAAAAATCTTCTTCAGTCCACCATTATTACATGAGGTCATCAAGTCAGAGGCGAATTCATCTACAGCATCTATATCAGTTTTCAAAAGATTATAACCCAAGTGGATTGAAGAATCAAGCCCAACATTAAACAAACTGGGCAACCTTTGGACTTTAGGTATCGTTACCCATGTGACCTAAGCCCGAGTTTGGCCCACCCAGAAAATCATTTTGGGCTTCGATGCTATTCTCATCTTTTGGGTTGGGCTAAGATTCAACACAGGGCATCACTGCACTGCAATTGAGCCCACCCTGAACTAAGCCCAATTGCCATGTAAGTGTATTGTTTACTACACTAGAGAAGGGAAAAACCTCCTCAATATGTTGATCAAGCCCTTTTAGAGTTCGAGTGTGGATCATCTCCCCTGACTTTCTGCTCTCCGGACGGAGTTACAACCACAACTTATGTAGGGTCACAAGTAAAAAAGAATAAAATATTAAAAAAATAAATCAATCACCTTAACTTTGTGGGCCCCCCTGTAATTTGTTGTCAACAGCTGTCAGGAGAGCCCAAAGTGCTCCCTGTCGAGGGAGATGATCCGGACTCTATGTGTGTCCATTTTGCACCTAATGATTGGGTAGTATCACGTAAATATGCCAATCTGATGGTTGAAAAGTGTACTAGATAACAAGTCAATGAATTTTGGGCAACAATATCCAACCTGAGAAAGGGACAAAGCTGGAATTTTTGCTTTATGGATTCAAAACAAGCAAGAAAGTAATGGGAGGATGACTGCGTTCTAGGAGGTGAGAAATAAGGGCGTGTTTAGCAACGGGCCAAAGAACAATTTCTGGCGTTCTTTCATTCTGAGAATGTTGAAGAATGCCAAAAAACGTTTGGTAAAATGGGTTATTCTTTCATTTTCAGAAAACAAACGGTCCATTTTTCGTATCTAAAAAAACTTTTTGCAAAATAACTTAGTTCTGTTGTTCTAAAAAACAAAAATACACTAAAATTAACTCAAATAGAAACACTCAGCCCAAACTTCATTCACATGCAACTTCTAACTTCTTCGTGTCTTCACAAGATTTTTTTTTTTATTTTCAATCGTTTCAATTGTTCTCGGTTCAAATTTTACCAAATAGTCAAAATTATGTTCAAACAACCATTTTTTATAAAAATATTAGAGAACGATTCCTACAAAGAACCTAATTAAAAAAAAGGGTAAATATCACTTACCTCCCCTCTTAGCTGGACAAATAGCACTTATACCCCCTCTTAGTTGGATAATATCACTTACCTCCCCTCTTACCTAGTAAATATATCAAACACCTCCCTCTGTTAACTTTTTCGATTAAATTTAACTTTTACTATTAAATAGTTTTCTAAAACCCCAAACTATCATTGGCTAATTTTTTTTTTTTATATTTTAAACCCTAAATTACTGTAATCACCACAGTTAAATACTAAATTACCCTTAATTAAAATAATTCTTGAAAACCAAAACACCACAGTTAAAATTCAAATTATCTTTAATTATTGAAAGCCCAACATAACTCTTTTTTTTTAATTTTATCAAACAATTAAAAAGACACGTACTACTATCAAGTAAAATTAAAAATGCAATTAAAAAAAGGGTATGTTGATAAATTAAACACGTACTACTATTTTGGGTTTTTTTAATTGTTTGATAAAAAATAATAAAAAATGGTATGTTGGGCTTTTAATAATTAAGGATAATTTGTGTTTTAGCTATGGTGTTTTGGTTTTTAACAATTATTTTAATTGAAGGTAATTTAGTATTTTGACCTGTTAGGATGATTACGGTAATTTTGGGTTATATATATATATATTAGCTAAGGGTAGTTTGGAGTTTTATAAAAATATTTAACAATAAAGTTTAAATTTAACCGATAAAGTTAACAGAGGTGATGTGTTTGATATATTTGTTAGGTAAGAGGGGAGGTAAGTGATATTATCTAACTAAGAGGGAGCCGTAAGTGTTATTTGTCCAACTAAGAGGGGAGGTAAGTGTTATTTATATTTACTCTAAAAAAAAAACCATTATCAAACCGCGTTAACCAATTCACACGATTTTATTAATGGCGTTTGTTAGATATAAATGGGTAATTTTTATCTGGACCCCCGAGGTTTGCTTCATGTCATTTTTAGTCCAAATAAATGGACACTTTGCATCTACCTCCCCTGAGGTATCCAATAAGATCAATTATGGACAATTTGTGATTTTTATGATCAAAATACCTTCACATCTATTCTACCATAAGATTTACATCATGTCTTTACAATTAAATCCAACGGTGAAAATAACAAGAGTGTGATATTTGCAACTAATAAATTTATGAATTATTAAACTTTTGAATATAAAATCAAATAACTTGGGTTCACTTGTAAAAACTATTTTTTATTTTTACATTTTTAGGATTTAAAGTTTCTTAATTTACAAAATTGACCCCTTATTTACCCGACTCCCAAATCCCTCTTCATTCTGCCCAGATCCTCAGCCACTGCTTAGCACATCGAACAACAATGGTAAAATACATAATCTCTACCACTGTTTACTTAATGGGTTGCCTCTACCTTCGATTTGCTGAGGATTGGAGACACAAGAATAGAGGTTGCTTGTTTTTCTAAACTATGAAATGTTTTTGTTCACAGTTAGGGTTTTAATTTGTAATATATATAGATGTGAGGGTATTTTGGTTATAAAAATCACAAATTGTTCTTAATTGATCATATTGAATACCTTAGGGGAGACAGACGTAAAATGTCAATTTATTTAGAGTAAAAATGACATAGACCAAAACTAAAGGAGTCCAGATAAAAATTATCCGATTTAAATTCAATTTGACTTGTGTAACCATAAACAAAAGACAAAAAGTAATGAGGGACGTTGCACATCACGGATAAAAGAAAACGTAAAATCAGAAGGTTGAAATATGTCGGCGAGGGACCCACAATAGAACCGTCTAGATTGATGTGCCGTGAGCACGTGAACTGCACGTGCAACGTAATGAGGAATAAGGTCCCATGAGAATTGAGTGAACACGTGGAGGATTTTGTTAATTTAGTGTAGCTGCTGACGTGGTACTGCTTGTGATATCAAAATAACATTAGATGGTTGCTATTTAGTTTTATTTAAATCTTAGCCATTCAAAACACTATGTGTATATTTAATCCATTCAAGTAAAAATGAAAAAATTGAATTTTCTTTGTGTCAAATAAAACTACCTTAAAAGCGAAAGAATAAAAATTAATACAGACCAGGTGGCGATGATCTAACGCTGAACACCATAAACTACCGACGGTGCAGTGGTTGAGAACCTCACCTCTCAGTGGGAGATTGTGGGTTTCCATCCATAGTATCGCCGACACATGGCGAAAAATCGCTATGTCGCTAGGGGGAGACACGACACACCCCAGCGACACAATATCTTCCATAAGTCGGCGATATATCACTGACGATCGACTTTTCAAAGCATTGGGGACGAAGGGACCCTGTCACACGCCGGAATCTGCAGGTTGAGGCTCCAAGCCGGAGAGGATTCCGAGAGAGTGGGGGATGGATAAGTTGTTTCAGTGGAGCGCAATGGCAGTGGACTTGGAGGAGGTGCAGGCGGGGACTGGGCGGAGAAGCTGGTGGCAGACTCGATGGAGTTGCAGACTTGCAGGCGGGGACTGGGAGGAGGAGTTGGTGCTGCCGTGCTAGTGGAGGTGCGGGAGGAGGTTTGGGCGGCGGTGTTGGTGCTGGTGGAGGTGCAGGAGGAGGTCTGGGCGGCGGTGTTGTGCTGGTGGAGGTGGCTTCGGTGCTGCTAGGCCGGGTGCTGGATTTGCTTGTAGATTTTTGTGAATCCTCAAAGGAACCCAGTCGATTTCAACGAATTTCTTCATTCCTCCATGCTCCAACAGGTAACAACTACACCGTCTCACTCTCATCCTAATTCCTACCTACGGGAGCTCACCCTTCACCCCCACAATTCTGGCACTAAAGCATCTCTTCGAAGTTTGAACGAAGCCGGAAACACTCGAATGTCAAAACCCATTTCAAGGATTTTCTGATGTGGTCTTAGAAAAATCGCTCGACATTTCGGCGATTGTTGCCGTGTCGGTGGTGTCGCCAGCCACCGACACGGTGACTTCAGTTGACATATCGGACCATGATCCCATCTCCAATTTCCCTATATATAAAGTGCCTTTGTTATTTAAAAAAAAAAAAAAATTTTCCATTGATGGGAACGAGTAGTTTGGAGCCCACTGTTCTGCATGTCATCACGTGTGGGGATTATTAGTTGCCCTAATTACACCATCATAAGCATAAGCATCAGCCATCTGCATTGGATTCTAAGGGACCCTCTCGAAAGCTAAATATTAAATGGCCTTTTCTATAATAGGAGACAAACTCTTTGATTGAAGAGAGAGAGACTCAGAAACAGACTTAGAAAGAGAACACTTTTGGTTGGATTCATACTCCATGGCTGAAGGAATATAATTTCCGTTTTACAGTGAGCAAAACAGTGGAGAACCCAAGAAAAAAAAGGGAAAAAAGAAAAAAAAATCTTGATTTCCTTCTTTCAATTCACTTGAACATGTTTAATGGAATTCCAGAACAGTTCTACCAGTTCATTGATTCAAGAACACCTCTCTCTCTTCCTTTCTCTCTTCCCCTCCATGTCTCCCTCCTCCTTTCTCTTCTATTGATCCCCCTCCTTCCCATCCTCAACTTGTCTTCCAGCAATCTCATCATCCATTTCTGCACCCCCATCACCACCTCCACCAGCAATTGCACCGGCGGCAATCATCCACAGTTGAAGATAATGGTGAAGAAGAAGAAGAACAGCAAGAGGAAGAGAGGGAAGCAGTGGGTAGAACAAACACAGAGCTTCATGGCTTAAACTTGAAACCCACTTCCCAACTACCAGATCCTTGGACCCAAGAAGAGATACTTGCACTGTGGAGGATCAGATCTACCATTGAATCCGGCTTCACTGACTACCTCTGGGAACATGTTTCAAGGTACAGTGTAACTTTTATCACTTCATTTGAACTAAAACTCCTAGTGTTTACATAGGTGTAGCTTAGCTTGAGATTTGAAGACTTGATACCCTAACTTGTGAAGATTTCTATTTGGATTTTCTTTCTTTGTATTGTTGAAACTGGAAATCTCTCTAACTTCCTTAAGAGAAGACCCAATTCATGAGATCTCTAGAGATGACATATTATTCTTCCTTTTATGGGTCTTTTTTCTTTTTAATGAAATCAGGAAGCTCGCAGAGAACGGAATCAGGAAGAGTGCTGAGAAATGCAAGGAAAAGTATGATGAAGTCAGCAAATACTGTAACAACAGCGACGACAACATTAGCCATAGTAAGAATTGCAGGTCTTTTAATGAGCTTGAAGCTTTGTATGAAGGGGCAAACCCCAACAATACCTCAGCTAAAAAGGTTGTCTTGATGAGTGATAAAGAAGATGCAAAAGTGAAACTGGATTCTGAAGAGAACTCGGGAAATGAAACCTTAGAAAACCCGACTGAGGAAAAAGATTTTGTGACTCGAAGCTCTAGAACAAAGAAGAGGAAAAGACACCAGAAGTTTAAATTGCTCAAGAGATTCTGTGAAGAAATTGTGAATAAGATCATGGTCCAGCAACTGGAACTGCAAAACAAGCTTCTACAAGAGATGGAGAAGAAAGAAGAAGAGAGAATGGCCAGAGAAGAAGAATGGAGGAAGCAAGAGATGGCTCGGATGGAAAGGGAGACTCAGCTAAGAGCCCGTGAGAGAGCTATTGCATGTGATAGGGAGACCTCAATAATTGAATTCCTGAAGAATTTGGGCCCTTTTCCATCTGGGTTTCATACTTTCCTGAAAAATGAATCAAAGAATCCAAATCAAGAACTCAATCCTGAAGTGCCCACTTCTTCAACAAGAACCTTGGCTCCTCAAAACCCTAATTCTCTGCCAACCCAAAGTGTTAATCCTGCAGAAGTACCCAGTGCTTCGTGTACTCCTGATCTAACCCCACAAAACCCTAAATCTCTTGCTACCCAAGAAAACCCACTTCCTCATAACCCAAATTATACATCTAGTGATAAAGAAGATCATGGGAAAAGATGGCCAAGGAACGAAGTGTACTCTTTAATAAACCTAAGATGCAATCTCTGCAACAGTGTTGAAGACAAGGAAGGATCAAAGGTTCCTCTGTGGGAAAGAATTTCAAAAGGAATGTTGGAGTTGGGTTACAAGAGAAGTGCAAAGAGGTGCAAAGAGAAATGGGAAAACATAAACAAGTACTTCAGGAAAACCAAAGATGCAAACAAGAAAAGGTCACTTGACTCCAAAACATGTCCTTATTTCCATCAACTCAGTAGTTTGTACAACCAAGGTAAGCTTGTTCTATCCTCTGAAGGGCCTGAAAACCATTTGAGTTCCCCAGAAAATCGCTCAGAATCGCCCGTGATTCAGCGCAAATCACCTGAGAATGGTTTAGAGGAAACCGTTAGTGCTCAAGTACCCCCCTTAGAATTTGAATACTAATAATTAGGTTTCCTTCTTTATTGTCATGATCATTGTGGCCACAGGTTTGTTCTGGTTTCCTGTTACTATCTGAATAATGAATGTACTTATGTAGAGGATCTTAACTTGTTTCTGTTGTGGAGCAATAATTGTTATTGAAGAAAGTTAAGATTAATTAAGGTTTAGTATACAGTGATTAACGTTAATACGTGTTAAGAGGAGTAGAGATTCTAGAGAAGCACCGACAAATAGAAAATTGGAAAACAGGTTTGCAGAGAAAGGAAGTGGGGGTTGATGTTCATGATCAGTGTCGACAAGATGATGTCTGATTCTGATGGGGGAGGGGGTCCACTGTTCAACACATGACAAGGATTTCACACATTGGATTTGTAACCTATCATTTGGTGGTTATATGAAGCTTGAAAGAGCAAAGGCTCTGATGTAGTGGAGGTTTTCCTCATCCACATGTCTCTCCACCCTTCTATCCATACTCACGTGTGATAGTTGGACTCATTCTCACAAGTTTGGTTGTGTCAGACAGGGTAATGTAGATCCTACACTCATATGAGTAGAGATGGATGGATAGAGGGATGGGCTATAGCAGTCCAGATCACAACTGTTAGGTACCCTATTAGGGGGGTGTCAATGGGCCAATTGGGTCAGACTAGTCACCCAATCTTACTTTAGAGACCTAAACTCTAAACACTAACCCTATCCTACTATGATTCTTCTAAGCTCGACCCACCTTATTTACCTAGGGGTGTCAACAATGCAGTTTGGGGTAGTTTTGGGTTTTGGGTCTAATGTTGTTTCGGCCGTTTGGGTAACAACTTGGTGCAACGGTTATGAGTGCAAGAAAACAATTGAGCATCCTAAAAGCAAAGCAAAAGGCAAACAAAATGCATTGGTCAATTCCAGAAAATAGATCTTGAAAACTATACCCCAAAAAACCAAAGACCACACCCACCCACCAAGCAAAACAACACCAAACCCAAATCCGTGATGATTTGTCTGTAGTTATGGAAATGAAAAAACTACAATTCTCTAGATTGGAAAGTATCCTCAATTTAACCAAACTTAATACATTTAATTGGGCATTCATACTTAATCCTTATGACTATCCCTTACAAGTAGTAGAATGACTATTTGATATTTGAATTCATGTTTAACTTTTCTAATTGTCTATACCAAGATACCAACTACCTAATAGTAATCTAATGATTCAAAAACTATTTAATGTAAAACTACAAAACGGGTTGTAAAACAGGTTATAACAGGTTGCAGTTCGGGGTTGGGCTGGTGCGGGCTCTGCCACCCTCAACCCAAACACAACCCGTTAAAGTTCGATTCAAGCCAATTTGGGCTATAACGGGCTGGTGCAGTTCGGTTTTAACAGTTTAGACTACAAATTGACACCCCTAGATTTACCCTAATAGAATCAAACTAACCTTGATTTACCCTTCTTCGGCCTTGATTTTTAACTTTAAAAACAGAGCAATTTGCATGGTTAGTAGCAACAAGGAGATTTAAATTCTCAATCACTTAGTTATGAAGTGTTTGTATTTGTCAACTGAACTAATCCCTTGAAGTACTTAATGGAATACCTGGTATTTTTTAATTTTTTTAACCAAAGAATACTTGGTTAAATAATTAATTAAAATAAATTTGTAAAAATTTATAATTTAACTAGATCAACATAGGGTTGGGCTGGGTTGCCTGAGGGCTAAACTTGAATCCTACCCAAGCCGGTTACCAAAACTTACACTTCGGGTTAAAAAATCAAGCGGGTTTGGATCAAGCTCAGATGGGTTTGGACCAATTTGGGCCGACAATTTTTTTTTTTTTTTTTTTTTTTTTTTGCATGATTAGAGAAATAATTCATTACTAAAGAGAAAAAAAAAAAATTACAAGAGTACAAAGGATAAGGCCCAGACAAAGCTAGAGAGAGGTTTCAACTAACAAGCAACCTAAGAGGCATTAGCCTTGCTTGCATAGGTCGCACTCGATAAAAAGTCCGAACATTGCGTAGCGGGGGGGCGCTAAATCGCCGCTACTGCATCTCCTCTTTTCTTTACCCAAAAAAAAAAAAGAAAGAAAGAGGCATTAGCCTAACAACCACCTAAAAGCAACAATTAAAGCAAACTAGTTACACAAACATAAGTGGTCCAAAGCCAAATTAAAAGACATCGAGCCAAGCAACTATTTAAGGGCAACAATAATAGCAAACTAAGTACAGAGCACAAGTGTCCCATAGCCATACAACCAAACTAAAAAACAACCTAAACGCTATTAAAGGCAAAAATTTTGCAGTGATGGAAGGCAGAAACCTAAGACTTTTCTGAAGCTCATACAAGCAAATTTATAAGTAATTTCAAATAAAAGCAAAAGAAAAGAAAAGCATTTACCACCAAAAGGGAAGAAAAGCAAGGTACCCTAACTAAGTAACTAATGAGGTTGTTGAGAATTAAGGTAACAGATCAAGCTAAACATTGTTTTCAAATGTGATCATTAGTCATTACCAAGAAAAAAAGTCTTTGTGTGGCAACAACTTCATTAGTGCCTAGAATGTCAAATCAATTTAGCTAGCTATTAGACTTCTCACTTTATGTTCAAAAACTAATTATGTAGCAAAAACTCATTCTTCTATTTCTCCATCTTTGGAAGTCAATTTTACCATTTGGCATTCTTTTTTTCTCTTTAGCCCAAAAACTATTTTGCATTCATTGCCACCAATTCTTGCTTGATTTTGGATCCTTATCACTGTCATTGCCACCAATTCCTGCTTGATTTTAGATCCTCTATTCAATCATATTCACATGAAGATCACCCTTTATATGACACCAACAACTTAACAACTCTTTACTTTGAATGCTTGTCTCCTTTGTAACTCACTTATTTATTTTCATAGGTGAAAATGATGTGTTTGGTGTAGTAATTGGTTAGGAAGGACACGGAATAGATAAGTCATGTGTCGAACTGTAACCTTTAATTCAAATCAATAATGTTCGTATAAATAAAAAGCTTTGAATTTTTCACCAAAAATCAATAGTGTATCCTTCTATCATCCATGTAAATGCATGCAATCTTGTGTAAGTTTATCCATTCGTATTGATAATCTAATCATTAATCATGATGAATTCTTACAAACATTGACCCCTTGCCAACATCAAATCTTTTTGCTTCTATTTTTTTGAGGAGAAGTAACATCAAATCAAAACCATGAATAGAGATGAATGAGTCGTTTGTCTTGTGATTGTTGAAGACCTAAGAAAGAATACCAAATGCTTCATCTTTACATATATAATCAATCAACACGCTCCTTAGTTTCCAAAACATGCAATACCTTGTCTTTACTTTACACTTGAAATAATAAGTTTCTTCTTAATTATTCAACTGAAAATAATAAAAATATGTGTAAATATCACTTACCTCCCCTCTTACCTAACAAATATATTAAACACCTCTCTTCCGTTAATTTTTTCGGTTAAATTTAATTTTTACCGTTAAATATTTTTCTAAAACCCAAACTACCCTAGGTTAACAATATTTTTTTAGTTTAAATCCTAAATTATCATAGTCACCCTAGCACTTGAAAATACTAAATTACACTCAATTAAAATAATTGTTAAAAACTAAAACACCATAGTTAAAATTCAAATTATCTTTAATTATTAAAAGCCCAACATATCCTTTTGATAATTCAGTATTGAAATTGCATTTTGATATCAAGTAGTTCATGTTTTAATAGTTGTTTCATAAAAAAAAAAAAAAAGGTGTTGGGGTTTTAATAGTTAAAGATAATTTGAGTTTTAAGTATAGTATTTTGGTTTTTAATAATTATTTTAATTGAAGATAATTTAGTATTATAGCTGTTAGGGTGATTAAGGTAATTTAGGGTTTAAATTAAAAAAAAAGGTTTTCAGCCAAAGGTATTTTGGGGTTTAAAAAAATTTAACGGTAAAAGTTAAATTTAACCGATAAAGTTAATAAAGGGAGGTGATTGATATATTTGATAGGTAAGAGGGGAGGTAAGTGATATTATCCAAGTAATAGAGGGTGTAAATACTATTTGTCCAGTTAAGAAGGGTGGTAAGTGATATTTACCCTCAAAATATATATATGCATACTGTGGTTAAGTAAATTTTTTATTTTATTTTATTTTAGGTGTTAAGGTATTATTTTTTTCCCCGAAAAAAATTACATTTCAAATGAGAATGTAATTTTTTTTTTATATATAATAAATACAAGTAAATTAAAAACCTAGGTAATGTCAACTCTTGACTCTGTCTTGAATGAGAGTACCAGTAGTCGAAAACAAACTTATCCATGCCTTTGCCTCACACGTCACAAGCCTGAGAGGAAGAGACAGTTATGCATTTGTATTGAATGAGCATATGGAGAGACCGTGTACGTTTGCAATGTAGTCATTGATATGTAAGCAAAGTGTGAGTCTATTAACAATGCTTGTGATGTTTTCAAAAAAGAATGGCCCTAGAATTTATATTCAAATCCAATGTTATGTGATTTGACTAATGTGATTGGTTTACTGGACCGGATTTGGTTGAACTTTGATTAATTCATTACTACTCTCTTTTTAGTACACTATGGTTTTTAACCATTTTACCCTCTACTCCAAATGTGATTCATTACTATAGTATGCTCAATCTCGATACTAATTCAGAAAAAAATCATCTGCTCTGCACAGCCACGCATTTTTGTACCAAATGATTGGTTGAGATTAAAAGTTTAATTTTAAATTTTAAAAATCCTCAATAGTCTTGTATTTACTTTGTTTTTTCAGCTAATTATTTTGTACATGTGCACTGCTGTGCACAGCAAAGACTTGTGTACGGAAAAAGGAAAAAGAGGGATGGGGTTTCTTTCGCTTTTGGCATAGTGGGCCCCTAGTGGGAGGCTCGCACGACGGGCTGTTAGCTCAGTGGTTGAGCGCGCCCCTGATAATTGCGTCGTTGTGCCTGGGCTGTGAGGGCTCTCAGCCACATGAGTAGTTCAATGTGCTCATCAGCGCCTGATCCGGAGATGTGGATCATCCAAGGCACATTAGCATGGCGTACTCCTCCTGTTCGAACCGGAGTTTGAAACCAAACTTCTCCTCAGGAAGATAGATGGGCGATTCAGGTGAGATCCAATGATGTTTTCCTATGGTGTGTAAGCCTACAGCATATTTACATCTTACCCATCAAGAAATTCAGTAATACCTAATAAGTACATCAACATGGCTTTTTCTTTTGCAGCTACATTCATAGTCCATAATGACACACCATATAACTGAACAGCATTTTACCAAATGACCCTCACGGTTTTCACGCTGCTCTGGACCCATATCCGATATCCGACAACCCACAATTAAATAGGAGAGATTTTTGAGTAGGAAAACCCAGGTCGACCCGACCCGGTAGATTATAGATTGTTGTGGCGGGGTATTTACGGTCTTTTGAAATGCAAACAAAAGAGCATGGCTGAAAAGGCTCGTGATGTGGTAGTTGGGGGTCGAGATAGTGGGGCCCACTGTTTCTCTTTCTTTTCTGTCGCTCTACGATAAATCCTTGCAACAGAGAGACACGAAATCGAGGAAAGCTGTGCTTCTGTTTCACTGTCACTCTTACTTCTTTCTTTTTTTTTCAACTCGTCTGTGAGCTTCACTTTTTTACGAAATAGAATCCTTGGAAATGAATAAAGAAAAATTCAAATTTGAGCGAAAGGGAACATCAATCTCAATTTCAGAATAAAAAAATCAACTAAATTTGACCTTCCAAGGCTCCTGGCTCCAAGTTCCAATCTCCAAAGCACTAGTTTACAAGCTAAGGTTTGAACTTAACTTGAACTTGAAATTGAAATCTCTCGTTCTTCTTTGCTTCGATTTCGTCGTTTCTTTGAGAATGTAGAGTTTCGATTATTCTTTCATTCGCTGTTTCTAACACGGAGCTGGAGATCTCATTACTCTTGCCTTTTGTTTTTCTTGTTTCTGACTTTCAAGTTTGAAGAAATCATCATTTCCTCTCACTATTTTCGATTTTCTTGAGAGGTTTGGACCAACATTTACTAGTTTTTACTACTGTAGTTCAACTTAGTGTGTTGAGCTCTGTATTTGTGACTTTCATGGCATTTCGCATTAGTTCTTGTAATTTCCCGCATTTTTTTTATCTTTTCTTTCATCCAAACTTATGTGGTCCTTAAAATTTGTTGTTTCGATTTCGTCGTTTCTTTGAGAATGTAGAGTTTCGTTTATTCTTTCATTCGCTGTTTCTGACACGGAGCTGGAGATCTCATTACTCTTGCCTGTTGTTTTTCTTGTTTCTGATTTTCAAGTTTGAAGAAATCATCATTTCCTCTCACTATTTTCGATTTTCTTGAGAGGTTTGGACCAACATTTACTATCTAAGGTAGTTTTTACTTCTTCAGTTCAACTTAGTGTGTTTGAACTCTGTATTTTGTCACTCTCATGGCATTTCGCATTAGTTCTCGTAATTTCCCGCATTTTTGTTCGATCTTTTCTTTCATCCAAACTTATTTGGTCCTTAAAAGTTGTTTTTCTTATTTCTTTCAGATGACTAACTAGTGCTTGAGTAGAAGTTTCCGATTTCTGCATGTTTTTGTCTGCGACATTCTTGTATTTTACTCTGAAACTTGGAATGAACGTTTTATCCTTAAATGTCCTTCCGAAGTTCTTTGTTATCTTCCCTTGAGGTTTTCTTTTGATCGTATTCCTGTAGGGAGTATTCTAGGTTTTCTTTGCTCGTGTATGTGCCAGTACTCCAAGCATTCATTACTTCGAAACAATAGATGCGTCCTTAGGTTTCTAAGATTCCCCCGGCCCCCCACTATTTCCTGGGTGGTGCAGAACGAGTGGTTATCATTTAGCAGACAAACTTGTCATAGGCTGATAATTTTTTCTTGGCTTTTGGTTGTTAGGGACGAGCAGGATACCTGCCTGAAGGGTTTGGTGTTGCATTTACGGCTATTGGACTCAATTTGCCGTTCCCTTGCTAAGGGGAGCCGTTCTTCGGGTTCCAGTATTTTGCAGTTGCGTCTGTCCGGTTGGCTTCGCAGACATCTCTATGATGGGAGAACGTAATTATTTTTTCTGCATAATGTAGTGCTAGTTTCGGATTTTTCTTTTTATTTGAGCATTTCCCAGGTTCATTGGGCTTTTGCATTGGTACTTGATTATGGTGTAACTTGTGTCTCCATTTGTGTTTGATATGTTCTTTGCCATTCAAACATGTTATGCTAGGTTTTTAAATCTTTGAAGATGTCATAGAAGTCATTGATCAAGATGGAACAGTATGAAGTACTAGAGCAGATTGGGAAAGGGGCTTTTGGTTCTGCTCTTCTTGTGAGGCATAAAGTTGAAAAGAAAAAGTGAGTATGCAATGCAACATGTCATTTTGCCCTCCTTTTCCTAGAATTATGAACTCTAACTAGTAAACTGTAGGTAGGTAGTTTAATAATTTTACTGTATTGTATTTCTGAATGATTTGTTGTTTGGCTTTTTTCTTTCTCTAGATATGTCCTCAAGAAGATTCGGCTTGCCCGCCAGACTGACAGGTCTCGTAGATCTGCTCATCAGGAGGTTGGTTTACTCAACTTAGATCCTCTGTCTGTGCTCATATGTTTTTTCCTTTTGAGCACAGCTAATCAAAAAGAATTTCTGTGACATCCATATTTGATTTTGAGTAGTATTTCAAAGGGTTATAGCGAATGAAATTTGGTTATGGAAAGAGCTCTTGCTGTTGTGTATTGCCACTTCATGTTAGAAACAAAGTAAATCACAGGTTCTAAGTGTTGGAAGATGCAAAATACCAAAATGCCTCCCCCTATTTGCTAATTATTCAACAGAAAAGGCTAGGGGTGCCTTGAAATTCACAAAGGCAACTCCTCCAACAATGCTATGCTTGAATCTATCATCGCTTATTGGTGAAATTCTGATGATAGGACTGTCTTTAAACTGAACTCTGAATTTGCTAGAGTGATTAGAGTTTCACAGTACCTATTGAACTTATAGTTTAGCCTCTATAAAACCAATCATTGCGATCAAGCCAAGTGGTGTGATCCAAAAGGGGATTTTCACAACTTGTACATTGTCACACATGAGGACAATCCATGTGAGATGGGTCCATGTAACCTTCAGGTGATAGAAACTTTCATTATGTTTTAGTCCGTCCCTTTACAAACATCTCATAATGGACATTTCGATATGCAGGTAGGGAAACATACGTAGTGAAAGCACTTAATCATTTAACTGCCAATGTGGAGAGTTTAACAGATAATGGATGTAAAACCATTTTGAAATGTAGCTATATATTTATAATATTTTTTTTATAAATAATCACAAAATTTCTACACATCAGAAATCCCATCCAAGCTTAGTCAGATAAGTTTCTCAAGATCTTCTCCTTTCCTGGAAGTGGATATCTTGTTGAGCATCTCCTCCATCTGTAATGGAACACTGTATGCTGAGTGAATTGAAGTTGATCATGAATTGATTAAACCAAGATTCTTAAATCTCAGTTTCATTACAATTACCTTCATGAGATGTTCTCGAATAGTCTGGTTAAATTTGCACACATATGGACACTCACAATTGTGCCTAGGAATCATCATTCCTAGTTATGCATAGTGTAATGACCAGATAAATGGGATCTCCTAGTGCTCCCCTCCAGTTGTGGACATTTTAGGTCATAAATCCAAAGAACTGCTTGGGCTCGATAATAAATCACCCTAATTACTAAGTAAAACAATTATTTGAAACAATTATTCATCCAAAAATTTTAAAATTCATTCAGAAAAAAGATTATTTAAAACAATCAGTTTTGTTTGGACACAGTTCCAACTTTTACACCATGCAATGGACCAACTTAACTAGTAAAGGAAAGCTCAGAAAGCCACAAAGGACAAAGAATAAAAATGCTAGAAGGCAAACTTGAGTGAGTAATCATCTCTGAAATTTTCCAGTGACAGCATGTAGTATCTCCTTCTTGTTATGACTTGGATTTCACTTTCTTGCGTGCGATACTAGATAATTATATGATAATTTGGATGTCTGAAGAATGTGATGCTTGTCTCGTGCATCTAGCAAATTGTCTGGGCTTACAGATTGTGACTGGTTTTCTGGTCATGCAGATGGAGCTTATTGCCCAAGTACAAAGCCCTTTTGTTGTTGAATACAAGGATTCTTGGGTGGAGAAGGTAGCGTATTCTTCTGTTAAATCGTATTTTAGCACACTGAACTAGAATTTCCTATGCTAGTGACTGTTACCAAATATCTGTTTTGTTATGATCTTTGAAGTTTGAAACGGAGTATTTGATCTCTCTTGCTCAGTCTTCAATATCTTTCTTCCTCATGTTACCTTCAAAACATTCAGATAACTTTATGTGAAATCTTTGTTGCACGTATTATCCAACCCAAATAAAACATAAATATCTCCTCCCCCCCCCCCCCCCCAAAAAAAAAAAAATCCAAAAAGGGGAAAAAATCCATACAACACTGCAAATAAAAATTTAGTAGATGTGTTTTTTGTAGCTATGAAACTTATGATGAATGAGGGCTAATATTGTTTGGGACAATGTTGATCAACTGTTACAGGGTTGTTACGTCTGTATTGTTATAGGTTACTGTGAAGGAGGAGACATGTGAGTAACTTTTTTGCAGTCATTTGTTTCTGACCTGTGGATCCTCCAACACAAAAATATATCTTTGTCTTTTTCTTCTTTATCCTTAAGTTACTACATGTCTTACAGGGCAGAAGCTATAAAGAAAGCCAATGGTGTTCATTTCCCTGAAAAGGTAAACTTTACCAATAAAGTGTAATCTGTTCTTTTGTTTTGTGTCACATTCTTGCCTTGATTCAACTATTATTATATAAACTTCCGGTTTATATTTAAGTATTTCATTCTATATAGAAACTTTGCAAGTGGTTGGTTCAGCTCTTGATGGCACTTGATTACTTGCACACAAATCATATTCTTCATCGTGATGTGAAGGTCAGTGCTGTCCTTCGTATAGGATGATGGTTTCTGTCGGGTTTTCTTTATGTGGTTCTCTTAAGCTGTTGTACTGATACTGTTGAAAAATCTCTTCAGTGCTCAAATATATTCTTAACAAAAGCTCAAGACATACGTCTAGGTATATTACTCCTGTAATCTTTCACTAATTATTCCTGGATCACCTACATGCTTGCTGAACCACCATCTCTGGCTACAGGTGATTTTGGACTGGCTAAAATTTTGACTTCAGATGACCTTGCATCCTCTGTGAGTAACATGAATGAATTGGTATCTCTCCCAGATTTTACAACTTAGTCAACTTTAATTCTGGGGATTGTCTGATGCAGGTTGTGGGGACTCCCAGTTACATGTGTCCAGAGCTTCTTGCTGATATACCTTATGGTTCTAAGTCAGACATTTGGTCCTTAGGTAAGTTGTGATTCTTTAACTCACTGTTTAGATGGATGACACTATATTCATAATATTCTATGTATTCAGGATGCTGCATGTATGAAATGACTGCTCACAAGCCTGCATTCAAAGCCTTTGTAAGTTGCAGTGACCTTATGTTTTCTTCCACTGACTAGTGAGTTTCTGTGTATCATGTATTGTTGAATGTATAATTTTATTGGATCCCCTTTTTTTTTTTGGGGTGAATTAATAACATATTAAGACGAAAAAAGGATACAAAGAAAAGAAAAAAAAAAAGAGGGGGGGGGAGATCAGTCAAGAAGATGACCAAAATGTAGAGGAGAGCCCCCATGATCTAACAATTAAGCCTAGTCCTTGGGGGGTTAGCCATTGGGGGATGGGGGAGAGTCGAGAGCCTAGAAGTAACATCAAAACAGATGGCCTTCCAAATCAAGTCTAAGGGGCGAGATTTGGAGGTCCAAATCCTGAGGTTGCGCTCCCACCACAAGTGGTGAATGGTAGCTCCAAAAACTAGCTTATCACAGATAGAGGAACTTGAAAAGGTTGTCAAGATCCAATTCCATCATTAGCAAACCCACAAGGATGCCTTGACCAAGGCCAAATAAAGGAGATGGCTAAGGACCAAAGCGAGCGGGAAAAAGGGCAAAAGGAAAAAAGGTGATCTAAGTTCTCTGAATCTTTCCCACGGAAAATGCAGGGAGGGTCAACCAAGATGTGCTGACTAATTAGAAAGGTTCAGGTGGGGAGAGCTAAATTGAGGGCTCTCCAAAGGGTAAGCAAGTGGCGAGGGATGTGACCTTTGAACCAGACTAGAGGGCCCAGGGGACGCGAGGGGATGGGGGATTAGATGAGGTTCCAAGCAGAAGAGGTAGTGAAGGCTTTGGTGGGAGAAGGAAGCCAAATGGTGAGGTCAGAGGTAGAGGGCTAGAGGGGAAGAAGGGAATCCCAGACATGCATTAGATAGGGTGGGGGGAGGGGGACTAGGAACCATGGGAGATGAAAGAAGAGAGGAGGGCAGCTCGAGGAATGCGGGTATCATTGACTGAGCAGGGGCCGAGAAGAGAGTACAGAATGCCCATCGAATTAATTGAATTATTTATTTTATCACATGGTATATTGATGCCTCCTCTCTACTATTAGTTAACTAACACCTTTTTCTCTGCCATTATTTTTTTACATGTCATTAAAGTACCCTTTTTGGAAAATAAAGATTTTAACGATAGAACTTCAGTGCATTGGGGGGGGGGGGAGATTTGTTTGGGATATATTCTAAAATTTCTTTGCTTAATGCAATTAATTCTTGTGTTTTTTATCAGGATATGCAAGCACTCATAAACAAAATAAACAAGTCAATAGTGGCTCCCCTTCCAACCATGTACTCTGCTGCATTGTGAGTACTCGTCCTTGCTTAACATTTGTCACACTGCTGTTGTTGAATATACCAGCTATAGTGCTATACTGTGTAAATTAATATATCAAGCTATTCTTGCACTTCAAGTCATGTTTTTGTGGTTTTCACCAGTCGTCAATGCTTACAAAACTTTTGGGGGGAGAATGTTTCCTGAGATTGCTCTATGACCATAGAAGATGTTATTTGATTTGGGATGAAGTGTAAAATTTCTGTTTATGATATTTAAGAATTTAGCTTTAGCAGTTGGTTTTTTTTGGGTAAGAATTTAGCTTTAACAGTTATTGCCATAACAAAGTGTTGCTTTGATTACTAAGGACTACTTATATCGTTTCCATGTCAGGCGGGGTCTCATTAAAAGCATGCTGCGGAAGAATCCAGAACTCAGGCCAAGTGTATGTATTGCAACTTTCAATTAGAATTAACAGTCATGAATAAATAATATCTAGGTTACAAAGCGCCTATGTCATTGTAAAGATGTGTATTTATGGAGGTTTTTCAACCTCATTCTGTAGTTTTTCAAATGAAGCAGATGCCAGCCTCATCAGGTTGTATTCTTCTTGGAATATTTCTCAAGTCTTTCACTTGCACTCACTAATCTTCAAGTTATACCAAACACTTGGGAGTCACTAATCTTCAAGTTATACCAAACTAGTTATGTGCATCCACTGGATTAGCATCAGTAGGTTTCTTGGGCCAGGATAGCTGAGAAGGTGAATCCTGGCCACCTGCCCAAGTGTCTTCGTTCAGGTTCCCTGCTTTTGGGCAGAAAACTGATGGGTCTAGTATGTATAAACATGACTCATGGCTCAGATTTTAGGTTCCCATTCTCTTACATTCCAGTTTCTGTAGTTGTTTGTTTCAACTTTCAGATCTTCATTGTCTCAGGCTGCTGAGCTTCTCAGGCATCCGCAACTTAGGCCTTATGTTGTGAAGATCCATGAAAAATCAAGTAGTCCTAGATGTGATACTCTACCTGTCCACTGGACTGAAGCCAATTATGTGAAGAAAACTAGATTTTTGGAACCAGTGGATGATCATCTTGTCAAGGATAGGGAGAAGAGAAATTCATTCAGCAATACAAGGATCTTGAACCCAATAGCTCATGGTGCTGAGAGAGATTCTCTTTGTTCTACTGGAGGAATAGAGGATCTCCCAAGTTATGTGAGTCAAAAGCTAGGAAAATTATCAGTTGGAAGCACCCGTGAAGAGATTGCTGTTGACAAGCCCAAAGCTTCAAAGATATCAAATGTGGTGAAGACCCCAAGATTGACTCCTGCTAAAGCTTCTGCAACACCAAGAAGACGGGCAGAGACACCCAAAACAATTCAAATACGTCCCAGTCGTGAATCGGTGAGCTCATCTTGAAGTGACTATAAAAACCATGTCACTTAGCTTTTTGAAGTTCGATTTTGCATGGAGTTACTTGCTTTGCACATTGTTTTTCTATATTGACATACTTGAACTTGCGGGATGGATAGAGACACCGTTATCCTGGCACATGGTAAGCTTGTGGGTGGCATTAATGGGGGCACAAGACAGGGCATTGTACAAGGAGGGGCAGGAGGTTCATTTCAAACAAGGGAGGAGAAAGACACAGCAGGCATAGTCTGCAGTACACGGGTGGTATACCCATTGTTTGGAGAATATAAAACAATGGGAAACAATACCAGCGTGTGGATTCCTGCACATCCCTCTTACATCCCACTTGTGGCCCACACACTCTGTCCTCATTAAACGCCCCCTACTGAATGACTGATCACCCATCCCCTCATTGGTGGTGAACTGAACCTATGGTCGTAACAGTGATTCCTCTTCCGTAAATCAAACCAAAATTTCTATTTATTTAGAAGTCCCAGAATACCTCTATGCCTATTTATATTAGATACTAGACATGGAAACTTTAGTATATACTTACAATGAAATCATCTACTAGTGCTTCAATTATCCATCAAAGTTTTGGGTTATATTTTGGTAATAGGTCCAATATTTATTCATCTTTCCAATTTCTTTTTGAGTCATCTTTATTTCTTAGTCCAATCTTGATTGTTTCTCATTCTTTCTACATGCAGCTTCCTGCGTCAAGCACTCCAGCAAGTAAACCTAATAGGCCAGCAAGGAGAGCCTCATTGCCATTGCCTGCTACAACTTCACCTCTCAAATCTTCACATGGATTCAATGCTACTGTCCTTGGGCAAATGAAGTCTCCAGATATATCTGTAAATGCTCCACGGATTGACAAGATTGCTGAGTTTCCCTTGGCATCCTCCGAGGATCCTTTCTTCTCCAACCGCAGAACATCGTCAGTATCTGCACAAGGTAGCATGTCACCATATTGTGGCGACTCTTCCATTACCAAGGATAAATGTACCATCCAAGTTCATGACAGAGCCTTTGCAAGGCGAAGCTTCAGTGATGCATGGAATGGGATTCGGTGGAATACATATGAATTAGGTGGGGAAGATGGAAGTGATAGCTCTGACAGGAACCCCACTGCTGGTGCATCGAGCCGAACATCATCTGAGTTTCGGCAGCGTCGGTTTGATACCTCTTCATACCAGCAACGTGCTGAGGCATTGGAAGGCCTGCTTGAATTCAGTGCAAGGTTATTGCAGCAAGAGAGGTTTGATGAGCTTGGAGTTTTACTGAAGCCATTTGGACCTGGGAAGGTTTCTCCTAGGGAGACTGCAATCTGGTTAACCAAGAGCTTTAAGGAAACCACTGTAAGACAGGAAGATTAAGAAATTTCTGATGTTGAATGGAAAATGAATTGATCTGTGTGCTTCAAATTTGGAATCAGGTCGGCAAGCAGATTGATTCCATATTCCTGTCATCTCAATCTTGAGTTATTGGCCCAAAATGTAATTGTAAATGATCAGTATAATGAAGGAATTGATACAGGTTGGATGGATCGAAAACCAGCGAGGGGCAAGATCAGGGTTTGGATTTTTCTGGCGCAGATGAAGGAACTCAGGGTTGGGCTACTGTTTGTGATAGGCCTGGCTCACTCAACCCGGTTCTGCGCTGGTTCTCATGTGACTAAATGAGTAAACGAGAAATCTATTATTCAAAAATTGAGAAAACCGATAGCATTCTTGAATAAATTGAAATTAACTCAAAGAGCTTTGCATCGTATGCTACTAAAAAATATCTTCTCTTCCGATCAAATTTTAATCTGAAAAAACTTTTGACAAATAGTTCTCATCATCTAAGGGTTGCACATAGGCAAGGCAAGTAAATGATTGATAGTTGAATCGATGAACCGCTCAGTTGATAGCTGAATTGATGAACCGCTCAGCTTCTGCTACCGCCAACAATTAATCTCATTAGCGAAGTTTAAAGTCAAGTTAGCATCACTCTAGTATGGTTTGATATGTCTTGTGGTATATATTATAGTCCTTACTTTTAATATAAATATACCAATTTCTAAAAAAGAAAAGAGAGAGACCCTCTTGACAGCATTACTCGAACCTGCCAGACCGCAGATGGCGTAGACGGTGCGAAGCTAATCGGGCCCTTAATGGAAACCACCACCAGATCCTTCAATGAGAGACCAATTTATGGTTTGGGGACCCAATCCAACAACATTAGCGACCAATTATGGTTTGGGAACCCGAGAAGAGAACCGATTTAGGGTTTGGAGACTCAAACCTAACCAACACTGGCTCTTTAACAAATCAGCAGCAACTAGTAAACCAGATTTACTAAAGATAGGGTTTGATAATCAAAATGAAAGTTAAAAAAAGCACAGCTCACACATGATTAGTCTTCAAATCTGTAGATAGGAGAGACCAAATGAGGTTGATGAATAAGAAAAAGCCTTTAAGACTGTTGATAAAAATGGTTCCCACCCATTTGGGTTTCGAAGTTTTGAAGCTCTTCTTAATCGCTTTCCACTGGTATCGATTTCAAGATTTTGAAATCGAAGAGCAACGAGTTTTATTGAAATTTTCCTGTTAACTGTGGTTTTTCCCTTTTCTTTCATGTCTTTTAACACCTTTTGTAGAAACAAACGTTGATGATGAGCTCAGTTCCTCACAACATGGATTTAATTCTCTTTATAGCAGAGGAGTAGAAATGGTGGATAAGGGGTTCTGAGAGGGTTAAGGAAACTAACGTTCACTAGACAACATGGAATATTGGTCACTTAAGTGGGGAAGTGGTTTGCCGCCTAAAAAAATTCAATTATTTACCTTCCTTTACGCAGTGGGTTTAACGAACCCGATACGATAAGTGGCTCACCGTGCCGAACTGCGGAGAATTAGGGTTTATTGAAGCGAAACCGATCAGAGAAAAATATAGATTAACTTGTTTATTAAGCTTAAATTATCTAAATAAATTGAAACGCCTCAATTATCGATGTGAAAATGAAACCCGCCTAAAATCCATTGTTTTCAATAATTTGAGCTTTTCTTTTGGTGAAAGAAGAATCACAAAATCCTGATTTTCGCCTTCCAGTTCTGAATGCCAATGGAAGCTGTTGCAGAAATTCTTGAGCCATTCAATCTCCATTTCTCAGATCTCAAGTTATTATTGTCTTCCTCTTCTTCTTCGCAGTTGTCGTCGTCGTCGGCTGATGTTGAAAGGCTTGATTCTATCTCGAGAACTATAATGGAAACCCTAGGGCCCAACGGTCCTGGTCTTCTGGCAATAACTGGAGTTCCTAAATCTTCTCAGCTCCGTCAATCTCTCCTTCCACTCGCAAGAAAGCTTGCACTACTCAGTAACGATGATCGTCGCCGGATTCTCAAGGTAACTCTCCCCTATTTCAATTGTCCATATGCTGCTCTGAATTTTCGTCGGAATAAGAACTGATTTTCCTCTTAGATTAACATTTCTTGTTAATTTTGAAGAAAATGAAGACGTAGCTCACGTCTCACGTTACTTTTTAGCATTTGCATTTTGTCTTTATGTATTTGGGTTTAGTTATTCATTAAATTTACCAGTTAGATTTGTAGTTCCTCTATAGGTCATCATAAATGATGCTTCATTCGCAACTATAAGAGTCTCTGAAACCTCAACTCTGTCAATTAACAATTTTTTATAACGTCAAATATGAAGTATGGCTCCTGAATCCAACTACTAATCTAGAGAAGTGATGGCTTTAACATTCCTAAAGATGGTCTTAGATTTGCAGTTCCTCTTTGGGTCACTGTGGTTGATGTTCCATGTACTCTTTGAACCTTAATTTGTCAGTTAGCAATTTCTTACAAGGAAAAAAAAACATGATGACTCTTGAGTAAAACCGGTAAATTTGGAGAAGTGATTGCTTTAACATCAGGTATTCACCATGTCTACAAATTGTCCAGGTTCAGTTTTGTCAACCATCACGTTTAACTACTCTCTTCTGTGTATGTTCATCTCTCTTTTTGGGTGGCCTACAGTCAACAACAAACCATTTCCATTTCCTGTAGTTGTGGCACTTGCCTTTGATTTTTTTGTCTCTCTCATGGGTACTTTTGTACGTTTTGATCTAACCAGTTTCTGTACTACTTTTTTTGTTTACTCATGAAATTCCAGGACCATGGGTTGGGAAGCGATGTTCCTCTGAAGAATTTGGACAGAAGTGTCTCATCTTTTGCATTACAACTGAAATATTCACAAGATCCAAGTCTAGAACTTGGTTCCAGTGCATTAAACCATGGGAATGGAGGCAGCTGCATCACAGAAGAAAAGAAGGCTTCGTTGGATGATGAATTCAAGAATCTAGGAAGCAGATTTAAGGAGCTTGGATTATGCATGATGGAAGTTGGGATATGCTTAGCAAAGGTATGTGATAGGGCCCTTGGTGGTCAAGATTTAGAGCATAGTATAGTTGAGTCATGCGCTGCAAAAGGGCGTCTTATTCACTATCATTCCATTCTAGATAATCTTATTCTTAACGAAGATAGTAGAACAAAAGGATCTAAAAAGAAGCCCACTAAGTATCAGTTGCAAGGAGCAAGAATAACAGATTACTGCCTTGGAGAAGCACAAAACCCAACAGATGGACAGAGCTCTGAAGGAAATGAAAGATCTTGCAGAACTTCTGTTTCCAATTTGTGGCAACAGTGGCATTATGACTATGGGATTTTTACTGTTTTGACTTCGCCAATGTTTATGTCTCAATCCTATTCACCTGTAGCTGAGGAAGTGTGTCCTTCCCCTGATGGGCACACATACTTGCAAATATTTGAGCCCAACAAGAATAAAATTCTTATGGTAAAGTCACCTCCTGAAAGTTTCATCGTTCAGGTTGGTGAATCAGCTGATATCATATCAAAAGGGAAGCTTCGTTCAACCCTTCACTCTGTTTGCAGGCCAATAAATCAAGATAATTTAAGCAGGGAAACTTTTGTTGTTTTTTTGCAACCAGCATGGAACAAAACTTTCTCGATCTCTGGGTACCCTGCTGAAAACTTGGAATCAACTGGGCATTGTTCTGCTTTTTGCGGTGAGGAAGTCCAAGTTGCAGAGAAGGAAACCCAGAAACTATATCAACAGATTCATAAAGTAATTCCAACTCTGTCTAAACGTTTGAAGGATGGGATGACATTTGCAGAATTCGCACGAGAAACTACCAAACAGTACTATGGTGGCAAAGGTCTGCAGTCCAATACATAGAAAGGTACTTTGACTAAAAAGAAAATAAAAAATGAAAGGTATATGATTGCATACTTACACATTGAAATCTCTCAACTGAAATTTCGGATTCTACTGGCTGAAATTTTGCTTGACCATCATGCGCATTTGATTGAACATCATGCGCATTTGATGCACATGACCGAAGCAAGTTTTTGCTTCACAAATACTTGCTAGTCTCAAGTTCAATTTTCCTCGCCATATTTTTGTCAACTCTGTTTCTCTATTTGCAATGGACCAGAGATTCTTGTCATTCTGCTGGTGAGAGTTGAGAGTTGAGACGTCGATCTCCATTCCTCCAGCTGGAGTTAGAGAACAAAGAGAACCATACTTTGGAGTGAAAATAGATGAAAACCGTCAGAATCTGCTCTCTTGGTGCTGCCATCAGAAAAGACAGGAATTCACTGAAGGTTAGACTTTTGCTGAAATTTAGCTGCAGCCCATGTTTCATCTTTTCAGGAAGGTAATTGACCACCTTCTTAATCATAGTCATTGTTGATATTCTGAATTAGAGTTTAACAGAGACCTCATGCAGCGTGAGATCTGCAGTAACTGGTATTTGTCAGCACCGTACTGGTAGAGCCACACTCGCTATCCTGGAGTGACACACTGGATATATCAAGCTTGATTGAAGATGGATATCGGTAGGATCCTATATGTGAAGATGAACGCTGCATCCGCATTCGAGGACTACTGTTTCCTTCCATTGTTGATCTGTATGATTCAGATCGTTGCTTTGGTGCGCTATGTGAACGCGCTTTGGCCCTTGACGATTTTGTGTTGCCCATATAACGTGGATTGAATTGGTAATCAGTTGATATGGATGCAGCTCCATCATTCCGAGGAAAAACAACAAGAGGAGTTCTTGTTGGGTCTAGCATCGACACGTCTGAGTAGTACTGTTGACTACCCTGTGCATTACTGAAGGGATCATCTTCAAAATGCTCGCTGCTGGCTCTTGAGCTCATCCCTGTCCATCCCGATGAAACAGGTGTTACATGGAGATGATCCTGATTCAAGTTTGCACAGTTTCTTGGATAATATTCAGAGTATCTTGGATCCATTCGTTCTTGTGGGTGAGTCGAGTAGCTGTGCCTGCTCTTTGAACTTTCCCTTGGTTCGCCAAGATCTACTTCCACCATCTTAATATTTTCGTCCCGGTCTGTACCCGTCTCCTACAAGAATAAATAGCCAAAGAGATTTTTCAAGAGAGAGATTTGATATTTTCAGGTGGGTGGGTTTTGTTGCAGAGGTAGATTATGAATTTTCTGGATATTGTAGCAGAAACACACTTACACCACATGCTTGTTGTGTAAACCGGATCTCCTTTGAAGACTTTCTGTGAATCGATTGTCTCTGGTTGATGGGTTGTGCTTCCCTGGCCCCTCGGAGCCGTTGGGCTTGAGCTCTTTTCTGGACAGTAGCCAGTGCCTCCATACACTGGAGGATTGCAGTGGCCCGTCTCCTCATCAGTTGACCCCTCACCAGTGCCTGCAACTTGACTATTCCTTTCAATGCACATAATGCTCTCCTTGCCTGTTAATAACACAGAACCTATCACTTCCTTCATATTCATTTCATCCACAATTTTTTTTTCTGAAATTTTGTCTCTTATTTATCAAATTATAACACAGAGGAAAATGATTTTGTATACCAGGTGACAACGGAATGCAGCTTGAATCTTGATTGCAGCGACCTCTTCAACTCTAGGCGGGGCAACAGCAGCATTGGTTTGGTGGATCACTGTTACAGCAGTAGCCATGTTATGATTCTGCTCATTCCCGGATTCCATCTGTGCACCACCGATATGCACAGTCGATCCATTGGTGGAAACTGTGGCCGCAGAGTTCAAATCCTTGGTGGCCGACGATCTCCTGAAACTCCACCTTCGTTTCTCCTTGAGATTAGCTGGTGGAATTATGATGGGTGTCGCTGGATTCTCAGTTGGAATTGAGGTGGGCTGACTGATATCGTTCTCCCCCTTCTCCTTTTCTTTGCTTTTCTTCCCGCTTGTGAAGAAGCTTCTGATCCATTTGCTAGCCATAGCCATCCCCATCCCCATCCCCATCTCTGTCAATCTCTAAGAAGGCATTGCAGCACAGAGACCAACTGAGAGAAAAAGCAAGGTCTGATCAGTAGATCTCCATTCCATCGGGTGAGTTGTCTTTCCAAGTCTGATCCTTTTTGACACTTTTCTCACTGTTTTTGACTGGTTGCTCCTGTCCACTATAGAGCTTGATTCAAGGTTCCCCCCCTTGTCGTGGACTTGTGTGCTTACATGTGTCCACTTCTGCTTTTAAGTGAAGGAACGTGGAGAGAATTGTAGTTGCAGTAAGACTCTTACCTTATTCCATTTCTGGAGTCGTAATTGGCTAGGGAGTTAGTGAACTTGTCTATAAGTCCGTGGTGGTGTCGGTTGGTGGATTTGGACTTTGGAGTGCTTCAGAATGACCCATGTGAATATGGGTTCTCTCTTAACATAAGACTCCCTCCCTCGTGTGATTGACTCGTGTCAATGTGTCATGGGGGTAGTTTGGGGTATTACATAAGAGACCATTAATCCTTATGGCTCATGCCATGTTAGATGAACATCTTTCTTTACTGGCTTACAGGGTTCATCTGGAGACCACACTCTGTTATGTGCCTAAAATGAGGTCAAAGAGTGGTGATATGTTACGCGTTTAATGAGATCTAATTTGGTTTATGGGTGTTCCATTGGGTTAACCTAGTATGGAATAGGTTAAAGATTTTGATTCTACTTATTTCATCAATTTCTGAACTTTTAACACACTTAGTCAAGTTCTTATTAAAAAACTATAGGTTTGATGGTGAAAATTGAAAAGATAGAATCATAACAGTTGATTTGTTCTGGGTATGTACACGAACGAAATGATTAGATGGGCCATAGGAAACCAACATAGGCTGGATTGTTTTTACATGGTTGCCCCATTACTAGTGATAGTTGCTGTTCTCCATTTAGGAATGTAAAGGGGTTGGTCCAATCTGTCTGCATCTGAATTCATCTAATTTTTTGAGTCATTAATGATTTGTGGGTTAATGAGCCTTCAATGGTTAGTGTTAGAATGAATGTCAATAAATCACAAATTAAAACAGCTGGTGTAGTTTCACTTTCATCTACAAAATTTGGGTCACAATATATTCAGTAGTGCTGGACTCAAACCTAATGGGCTCAAGTTATTAGGATGATAATTGTGGAGATGTGGATCCAGCCCAATAGAAAAGGGCTCAAATAGGTTAGATTCTAGTGACACAGATTGCTGTGACACCAGCTAGCAAAAGAGAATTACTATATGCTTCAGATGCTTTGGAGAAGCATAAGCTAGATATGATTCCTGATCTGGCTGACAAAGCCACCACTCTTGTTATATTTTTATATATAAAAGCATAAACTAGATATGATTCCTGATCTGGCTGATACAACAAGAGTGGTGGCTTTGTGATCCAGATCAGGAATCATATCTAGTTTATGCTTCTCCAGACCATTTGAAGCCAATAAGAGTATATTAATTTGGATTTCTTTTTTGTTATCCATTCATGTCATGTAGTAGAGGTATACAGAGCTGTATGGTTTCATTATTATGGCTGGAATCTCAATCCAGAAAGGTAACCATTTATTTTTGAACTGCTAAGTCTGGATGTAATGTGGGATGTGTTCAATGGCTAATGAATTTGCTTATGAATTAATAAAGGGAAAAAAAACACCATAAGGTCATGTGTTCTTGTGATGATGTGTTTCAGCATTTAAAACACTGTTAGGTGTAACATGACAGAACACACCTTTCATTTTCATGAGACAAAGCAGAGACATTAGAAGATTTATATATATATATATATATATATATTTATATATATATATATATATATATATATATATATATTTCATTAATGAGATATTAAGCTAGCTCTGTTATTTGACATGCATAACTATATGGATTTAATAGTGTACTATATATTTATTTAATTATCTATCAAAATAAATTAATCAACTTCAATTTAAAAATTTAATTACATTTGAGGAATGATTAGGAATAGTGGATTTTCATTAATGAGATATCAAGTTCTTTTGTTTATTTATAAGATATTTATCTTTATACATGATATGTTATAAATACAAAATATGGAAACATGGAAACAATAAGCATTTTGCGTGCTACTCAAATAAAATTAAGCGATGTGTAAGAATGAATATGTCAAAAATCATTTTTGATGGGTTAGCGTTAGACCAATCATTTTTTATATATGTTCTATTAAAAAAAAAATAATGGAGATTCAAACTTAAGATTTTTTCGGTGTTAATTGTTTATATATAAAAAATTGTCAACATTGTACCGAAAGTACATCTATTGATTTACGTATCTACTCATTAAATTAAAATAAAACTACTCTTTTAGTAAGTTTATTTATTTTTCATGAAGAACTAAACTTATATATAAAGTCATCCAATTTATTAGAATGAGATGTAAACCTCTTGTAGATTTGGGGACTGCCATGATTTGTGCTGTTAAACAACAATAATATGGCAAGTGAACATGGAAACACAATGTCGTTTGGGATTTCAGTGTTTTAGAAATTTGCTGACATCATATGTGAGCACCACCATTACCATTAAGGGAGGAAGCATATCTCTATCAAACCTCCTGATTATTGCTTTCTTGGTCCCACAAAAATTATTAAAATTGTTTTAAGATTTTCAGTCATTCGAGAAACTTCTCCTTCTAGAGAGAATGTAAATTTCATTGAACTTTTTTTTGTTGCCAATCCCGGTTTCTAAGGCTTTGCCCTGACTAATCCGGTGTTCGACCTTGGTCGCACACCTGGCTATGGTGGGTGAGTCTCCCAGCAGAGATTTTTTGCATACACAAGATTTCTTTTAAATGTATAATTTATATATTTGGTATTTGTTATTGCTATAATATGTTTCTTTAGCTGTTATTAATGGACCAATATTGGACATAAAGTTTGAAATAATGGGTGCGTATACTTTAATGAAATTATTTATATTTTGATATTATTTTTTGAGATTGTAATCTGGTGTCTTTGTTCTTGCTGAAGAAAAGAAAAAATTCTACCCAATATTAACTTAAAAATGAAATTATACTCTTTCACATTTTGTGGTTCCATGAAAAGATGACACGTCATAAAACAACCTTCTCTTTGTATTCATATTCCAAATCTTTGTATTCATATTCCAAAAGAAGATTGATATGGTAAAGTTTCTCATTCCCTTTATCTTTATGGTGACTTTGCTTTTAATTATTAAATAATAAAATTTTCTTTCTCTTATGGTGAGAATAGAAAGATTCATGAATATGATTCAGCCCACTTAAGTGGAACTTATGAATAGTGAAAAAATATTTTATGCATTTATTGATAAAAGTAAGAGTAATGATGCAATCATACAGGCATTACATGAATATATTTAAACAATATTAAGTTTTGAAATTTTAACTTTTAAGTATTTAATTGTTTAAAGTATTATATTTTGAGTATTTAGTTTCGAATACCTAAAATATTGTTTCTCCCTTGTAGCTAATATCTATATGTGAAACTAGAGTTTTTAGTTGATGAATTCTCCTATAAGACCTATTACGACGTCATTAGATCGATGACCCTGCATTAGAACATAAGTTAGGTATATTTTGAATATTTAAACAATTTGGGGGCATAGAATGCCTAAATAGTAGAGTTAGTGCTAACGAGAAATTTTGATGGAACATAAATGATAAATCCCTATTTCTGATGCTATTAATATAGTTTCTCCCATTTTCGAAAGGAGCAATAAAAAATATTAAATCACAAGATACCCAAAAAAAATAATTCTATTGGGTTTCCTAATCCCATTTGAAAGTCATGTTGTAATTTTAAATTTAAGGCACATACATCAATTCTTTTGGTATTTGATTGAGTCATTGAGTCTTTTGGTACCTCAAATTCAGAATGTTCTTTTTGAGCTGCCTCAATAATTTCTTTTGGGGTAGTTTGTTTTCTCCCAAAAATCCCGGTTATTTCTTGCAATCCAAGGTGCCAAACAATGAAGGAACATAGGTTGAGTATCGATAAACGCAGTTGCGGATGCTCTGCAGGGCGTCCGGTGGCCTCCGCCGAGGAGTTATGCCCCGTTGCCTAGGTGTTGGGTTTCATTTTCTTTCAGTTAATGGAAATTTCTTACCAACAAAAAAAAAAAGATTGAGTCATTGTTGACAAATTCAACCTAAGACTTAAACCCAGAGGAAGACAATGATGTTAAGGCTCTCATATTTTAGCATTTATTCCTAAATGGTTTTTCAGGCAGGAATTGACATTAATGACTATTGACTAACTTATCGATCATGTGGGTCTGTGCTTGTATAATCTCTTAATGGTTCAGGTTCTTCTTAAATATTTTGCTAGAGGAAAGTATATCTGATCAGTTTTGACTTGTGTTGCGTCTATGTCTCTCTCTGTTTCATGTTTAATTCTAGTTGGTTCTGATTTTCTATGAATAGAGATGGGGGAGTGTAGGACGACTCGGTTGATTGAAAAGTCACCTCCAAATGTCAAGTCAAATTTTGAGAATAATACCACTTTGTCTTAGGACTTTTAAACTATTCAAATAGAGTGACTTAAGGGCCTGTTTGGTTACTTGAGTTTGGATATTTCAAATCTATAAATTTTAAATCTATGGAGTCATGCGTCATAAATGAACTGTTTGATTAGCCTGAATCTTTGGAATAAAATCTATAGATTTATCCTTAAAAAAATTTATGGAGTCATGGTTCAAATATTTAACGCTTTTATAGTAAGGGTGAAATTATCTCTAGATTTCACCTCGTACCCATAAATCTACAGATTCACGTTTTTAGTGTAAAAAGGTGAATCTATAGATTTCATGAATCAGGGATTCACACAACCAAATGGGTATAAGTTTCTTATCTGTAAATTCAGAGATTTCAAATCTTTGGATTCATATAACCAAACAAGCCCTAAAGAAAGGTATGAGAGTAAAATGAGCATTACTATAAACGATAGTAGTTGGGGCTATTTATACTTTGAACTTGTTGCTTGGTGTCCATGGGATCAATATGGGCGATCTCGCGCTTTGCAAGAGGTTGACACATTAGCTAGGCACAGTGGCCATTCTAATGAGTTTCGTATCTGACATTGAAAAAGCTGAGCAGTTCATGTGATTTGTCTCTACTTGATCACTCGACAATTCAGCAGGAAGCATGCACCAAGCTGATACGCTCCGGATCAACTTACAAAGCATTCAATTTGAAGATACCAAGATTGTTGAATAAGAGAAAAGGGAGATAGTCACAGAGTCCACATCCTTACAATTTTCACCCCCTGCAATTTTCTATAATTCCTATCTATGACTATGACACATGACAATTTGAT
This sequence comes from Hakea prostrata, assembly GCF_041222555.1. Lineage (NCBI taxonomy): Eukaryota > Viridiplantae > Streptophyta > Magnoliopsida > Proteales > Proteaceae > Hakea > Hakea prostrata. The sequence goes on along the minus strand of NC_142609.1, from coordinate 45,473,621 downwards.
TAGAGCCCCATTAGTAGCTGAATCTAATAATTTCTTAAAATCAATTATTTTATCTCTCCCTTTTCTTAAGGCTTAATTTTTAAAATTTATTAGATTCAGTTCTTAATTGGGTTCTAATCATGACCGTGGATAATTAACTGTCATGTATCACAATTATAGATAAGAATCATAGGAAATTGTAGGGGATGAAAATTGTAGAGAATGTGAATAGGTGGTTGAAAAACTAAATGGGTGGTTGAGATTCAAAAAATCGATGTCAGCTGTAGGCAGCTCAGTGCTAAATACGGACAAAAGAGACTAGAGAAATGACATTTATTCTATCGTCCTTTCCAAGAAGGATCTGTTGTCTTCAATAAACATTTTCCAGGAAGATTCTTTGAAATCTCACTTTTGAATCCACCAGTCAAAATTCAGCTGCCTTTCTAATTGGGTTCTTTTCTTCAATAATGATTAATTTTCTGGGTTGCTTTCTTCATTAAAAAAATAAATAAAATTCTGGGTTTGATGTGGGTGGGGAAGTGGGTAATTGGGCGAGTTCCCACTCAGGGATTATATAAGGGGATGGAAGAATGATAATTTCTTTCTTCCATATATCATTTTTCGCATTTCTGGAAGTGATTTTTGGTATCCATCCGTTTCTTGTGACAATCAATCTTTGTATTTTATCGTCCTCGTTGTGTTTGGTTAAATTCCGCAGAGAGTTTTAGGGGTTCCTGCGAGAGCAAGCAAGAAGAGGAGAAAGAAGTCGGTAGAGAGGAAAGGAAAGGAAGGAGCCTTTTTTTTGTTTAGTGCTAAAAAATGGCAGGGATGCTACCAGGGGTGGAACTGGCTCGAAGAAGAAGAGTGCATCATTATTCTTCAAATCAACTTGATTTCGATCGTCACTGCAGATCTGATTCTCTCTTTCGGGAGAGACTTCCACCATCTGTCGTTGAGAATACAATTTCAACAATGGATTCCTCCACTCTCATGGCTCGCATGAGGCTCGAAGCAAAGCTTGGTGGCTTGCGTTCCAGGTTTGTTCTCCTCCTCCCCTTTTCTCAATTGTATCAGTTTTCATCTTTCGTTTCTTGCCTTCTGGGATGTGGGCTTAACCTAAAACTTCAAAAATTGTTGTGAATCTCTGTTCTACCCTGTTATAGAAAAGAAAAACAACTTGGGTTTTTTCCTTTCATAGAACAGAATTTGATCCCAAGACCAGGGAGAGACATTGGTTGCAGCCATGTTTTTTCCAATCAAAACTGGTCTGATCCAATTCTGGCAGAGACAAGTGTGTCTCTTTGATTCAGAAAATAACAACCCACAAGTTAAAAATTCGATTTTTATTACAAAAATCCATGCCTTCTTTTTCTTTTTCTGAGCATTTGCATGGTTGTAACTCTGCTAATTCTCAAAAAACAGAAGGGATAAGATACCTCAGCCACAACCTCAACCTCCACCTGTTCAAGCCAGAAGCTCCTCTCATGTTCATCGTCCGAGTAAAATCCACACAGGTGAAAAAGTGACCAGAGAAAAAGAGATCTCCAGGAGTACTCTAACTCCACAGCTAAGCCGAAGGAATTCACAGAGAGAGGTTTGTTCTGTTTGCTTGGATGATCTGCTGCAAGGCCAGAGGGAGGTCACCAACCTACCTTGTTCTCACAGATACCATTCAGATTGTCTTCTTCCATGGCTCGCTTCCCATTCACATTGCCCATATTGCAGAGCACTTGTTCACTTGTAACAAATGATCATCTTTGTCATTGCCCAAAAGAAAGAGGAAAAAAAATGGGTATAATCATCTATGGAAATGGGAGGGATAAAAATTTCATGGGTTTGGTGCTATTCTGTTCTTCTGGTTCTTTTTGTCAAGGTGGGTTCTGTGACTTATAATGTAAAAGCAATTCTGATCGATTTTAGAGTTTAGAAGAAGATTTGACTCATAATACCAGGTGTGTTCATGGCTGCCTATAAAGTAGTTTAACCCTCACCTGAAATTTCACCAAAACAGTGGACTAAAATAAAAAATTTATAAGGGGGGAATTTTTCATAGCCATAGTGATTTCTTCCCACATATGTGGTTTCTTTTTATTATTATTATTTTCTTGTTTTGGTCATGTAGGCCTCGTGTGGTCATTTCTTATATGGATGACTATTGGTGTGACATGTAAATTTCTCATGTATCGATATTGCAGAGAGATTGTCTCACATTAAATAACTATCAAGTTTGAGATCCAGCTTTATTAATATGGTTGTTAGTTTTACGAAGGTTGCAAGAAACTTCACTAGATGTTTTTCTATTTATGTTAAAGGGCGTAAATAAATAGATAGCATTTCATCAAAGAGTTGGCCCGTGGGAAATGTTTGATTCTTCTTGATAGTTTATTTAAATTATATACATAAAAGAACTATCCTAGAGGATGTAATTGAGGTGTGCATAAGCTGATCTAGATGACTCTCAAATCGACTTAAAAAACAAAGAATAAAAGAAAAAGATTACCCAAAAATATAAAATAGAAGAGAAAGAATAAATGAAGCACATTACCTCCTACCTTTCTTTCTTTCTTCTTTTCCTTTTTATTTATTTATTAATTTTTTTATGGAGTACTAGCAGGTTCCCTTTTTTCACCATTAAAAAATCTCACAAACAACCAAGGTTTTTAACATGTTCTCTTGCCTTTCTTTTGAGATTTTCCAACAGGTCTATCAAAATAATCTGGCAATAAAAAAAATTAAGATCATAACTTCGTAATAATAAACTAAAAACCTTAGTCCTTGAAATTCAATAATTTATAACGAAAGATCATATCAAATGCACCTGGTTTTCAAATTTAATAGAATTTGATGAGATCGATTATAGAAGGAGTTCTCTTCAACATGCCCTAAGATATCGAACTCTAGGTAACGAAGAGGTTTGGCAATGTTTCCATTATGTTTCCCTGTTTTTGGGTAAGGAATATTTTTTTCTTGTTTCTATACATTTTCATTGTCTTTCACTGTTTTCTAAGTGTTGAAATCATGTATGGCTACATTTTTGGGGGGGGGAGGTAGAAAGAGAAAATCCGTTTCTTTAACCAAAAAAAAAATTGAAACAGAGAAAAAACATAAGTTCAGTTTTTAGGGTTTCAAAAACAGCAGGTAATGTTTTGTTCTATTGTCCTTTTGAAGTTGTCTTAGTCTTATGGAGCAATGACATAATAATAAGGTTTGAACTGGAGAATTTTGAAGTTCCAGAAGAGTCAAATCCAATGCCAAAGTAGATCAAGTTAGCAAATGAATGAAAATCTGAATGAAAGAGTGTGGTGGCCACGAGTCTTCCTATTTAAAAATGAAAATCATGAAAAAGAACCCAAACTGGCAAGAATCTCATCTTGTTTAAAATTATGCATGCATATGCTGATTTCATCAGTTTAGTTAGAGTTCTATTTAAATCCATTTGCTCATCATCTTAATTTTGTTTGTGCTTCTAGAAGTAGTGCTTGACATGTTGATCTAAGTATTTATATTTTTTTCATTTTTATTTAGATATGGGTCCCACATTAATTGTGTGGGAAGAGGCATCGGAGTTTCCCACAGAGAGGTGATCTGGACTCCTTATTTTACTGGTTAATTCAATAATATGAAAACAAACCCACTAGATTTAAACTCAAGACTTTCACATCCGTGAGGGATGAATTACGTCTTAAGGACAAGCGACATAGTAACGTGCCTTGAAGTTTTAGTTTTCACACTGTTATCTTGTGCTCCTGATTTTAACAAGTTTTTCAACAGTAAATAAGTCTTAATGTAGCAGAAGTCAAGATCATACTCCTTTTCTATAAAGTAATAAATTAGCTTGACCCAAGACATAATATTGTGGTCACAGAAATGGAGGCTGATCAATTTTCAACTTGTTCTTCTTCTTCACCATTTAAACGCACCCATAAGATGGACAAGCATAACTGTAGACCACTTCAATCAGAAACTTTGATTACTTACAATAGAAACTAAAAAGTTTCAGTTGTTATGGAGCAACGACAACTCTGGAATTTAGGAGTTCTATAAGTGTTTAAAATCATGGACGCATATACTTATTTCATTAGTTTAGTTAGAATTCTATTCAGGTCTTTTTGCTCATCATCTTAATTCCTTTGTGCTTCCAGAAGGTAGTGCTCTCATTGGATACCATATTATTTTATTGATATTCTCTCCATGAGATTATGAGCTCAGATGCCAGTGATTAAAACAAAAATGTCTTCTCTTCTCATTCCATCTTCTGCAAATCCAAATACTGATGAACAATTTGCTATTACAATCATCTTGCAGGCTAGCTATCACTTGTGATTGGTCTTCATTAATTAAACTTGAGAAGGGTATCTCCATTGATTATACTTCAAAGAGATCCATGTACAGAGGACATATCGGCCCTGACATAAAATAAAAGGTCAAGACTTCAGTTGGGTAACATTACCTCAAGAAAAAAACCCAGAAGCTTTTCTTCCTTGATTTGGATCTTATCTCTCACTTGTGAGTTGGCTGCAGTGTTAATAGTAACTGAAGAACACTCTCTCTAGGAGGGTGATCAAGGATGTGTCCTGTTCAAGACACTGCCGAAGAATGTTGCAGGTGACGAGCTTTTCCTAGAGTGAGCTTCTGTGCAAAATGAAAGATGGAGTTAGATCTGGAATAATTGAAGCCACATTCCACCCTTCACACAATTTTTAACTGTTCTACAGAATCCCTTGCGATTGTTTCCTCCTTGCCTTGTTCCTTGCTCCTGAGAATCTGTGATGGGTTCCTCTCACTGCTGCTAGTGCTGTTACTGTAACTCGCCTTCCCCCCACCCCCCTTTTCCCCCTCGTCATTCTTTGTGTGCACATTTTCTTCTTCTGAAACTCTGATCATTTCAGCAGCTATTGACTTGACATGAGCTGGTCATTCCTTATCTAATCCATGATCTTCTCAGCTGGATGAGCAAGTGGATATTGTACTTCAATTTACTTTTGTAGGCACAAGCAAATCCTGAAAATGCCTCCAGCAGTTAAGTCATTTGGCTACAAGACCCATCACAACTTCGTTCACAACAAAGATGATCATCTTAAGGCTAACCATCTTTCTGTAGAAATTTCACTAGAAGGGAAAAAAAAGGAAAACACAAATCATATTTATAATCTCAGGAGATTGATATCAGGGAAGACCATGAAGCATATTGTGACGGTATAAGCATTAATGAGCTTCAGGTACTTAATGTGTTATAACTAACAAGAAAAAAGAGAGCAGCTTTCGGGCTTGACCAGCATATATTGCACAAACTCATTTCTCCAGTAAGTGGTTTTTTGAATTGGTTTGCTAATGCTTTTCTTGGTGCCTCTAGATACCATGAACTATGACCATACAGAAGGCCCAGCTCCTCCATCAGTGGCAAAAGCACTATGAACTGGAGCCACTAATCAGTTACTCAGCCTCTGTTTCAAATAACTAAAATCATAGTCATCACCTTGACATGATTTTGAAAGCCATCTTACTTGATGTTCAATCCAGGATCCACTCAATCCCTGCAAACTTTATTTGTTACGGACCAAGGACCACACTACTCAGTTTCTGGTAAATGGAGGGTCTGAGGGTTGCAGCAATCATCCACCTGTGTTGGTGTAAGAGTATTTAAGAAAAAAATTTCCTTCTTACAGTATTTATGTTATGCAAATTCTCCACCATCCTTCAACTCCATTGGGTCATTGGAGTTTTAGTTCAGCATCTTATAGAATGAACAAGGAAACGAAGAAACCAAGGCAAATTAGAAAGCATAAATTGGACACTTGGCTCAGTGATGTAGACATCGTCTACAATCATTTAGGATGGTATTCCACTGTAGAAGCTTGAACAATGGAATTACAAAGGTACCTATTTCTCAGCCGAACTCTCTTTTGCATATCTGCGTTCACCTTCTCTCAAAAGCTCCAACTCCTCTCTTTCATCTCTTTCATTTAAAAGGTTAAGAGAAAGGCCCCAGAGAATTTCAGCCCTGGATCTTAATAAGAATGAATGGCATAGTTAAAAGAATCTTTTGCTCTACAGGAATTCTGATTCTTATGAACCGAAAGATCTAGATTCAATAATCATTGAACAACAATCAAAGCCAGTGTGTTACCGTCACCTTTATCTGAGTCCAACTTGCAAAATGCACTAAACCTGCAAGACTTGGAACAATTCAAAAACAGAAACCAAACCTTTTTCTCTCCGAAATAATTTAATTCAAAAGAAGAAAAATAAACAAACAAGCCATTTCAAATCAACCAATAATTTCAAGCTGTTTGACGAGGAAGTTGACCCCGCTTCACTGAATGAACAGAAAACCATAAAATCACAGCCTGGATACCTAAAATCAAGTAGGTATTTTTTATAATTTTTACAAGTAAAAATCGATTAGTTCTCCTATATGCTTGTTAGCATACTCATTAACTAAAAATGTGAAATTTGAAAGCAACTTTCAGAATTAAGGGTACAGAATTTGTCAATTAAGTATTTAAAGGGTCATCATCAACAATAGAACAAGTCAGAATTTAGGTATTTCTCTTGCTTCAACTTTACTGTTTTGTTGTTTACCCAAAAAAAGAACCTTTACTGTTTTGTTTAGAAGATTGATATGCAGAATAGCATATATAGAACAAATCAAAGAGTGAATCATAAACATTTATTCTGATTATTGTGAAAAGGAAGTCAAACATATAACTCTCCTGTCCCTGTAGCATAAACCTATATAATTAAAGCAACATTTAAAATAAAAGATGAAACTCAATTATAGTTTCTTCCTTTAAATTCATCAACTGGTTCATTCAATGGTGACAACATTCCATATGATAGTCTTATTTCTTATTAAGATCATTACATATCCAATATGGGCAGGGGGAAAAAAAGAACTTCTAGTTTAGTGGATTAGTATCGCAATAATTTAGTAGGTAAATACTTCTTAATGTAGCAGAACACAAGATCATACTCCTATTTTAGAACAGCAATGTGCAAAATAATGAGGTGAAACTTTCTATATAAAAAAAAAGGTAACAAATTGTTAGCAGTCAATTTCTCTTGAAAGAAGTGGGTAAAGGACTAACCTGTTGGTGATGCTGCAGCACATTGGCATTTGGCACATATAGGAAAATTGCTGAAAATAAGTTAAAACCAGTTATGGAAAGGGAACAAACCACACCCCACCCCAACCCCCCCCCCCCCCCCCAACAAAAAAAAAGCTGCAAGTCCTGCTTGACATTAGCACAATTCAATAATCAATATTTGTGTGTGATAGAAACAGTTTAGGAACAAGAGAAATGGGATTGTTACACAAGCTTAAAGTAATAAATTAGCTTGAGCCACAACATGTTATTTCCCATCTTTAAACTCCAAGCCTCTGCTTCTCTTGCTGAAAGAAAACCAGACATTAGGAGCTTCTAATATTTCCATCTTTTTGCATACCTCCAGGTTTTTTGGATTTTTCCAAAGAATATTGGTACACGAACTTCAAAGGTTATGGACACCTCCAATTGTGATCTTCATAAAGATATGAAATCATGAAAGCTTTAGAAGAAAATGCCCATAGGACTTCCATAGGCATTAAGCCCTACAAATCTGCTGAAAAATGATAGAACAAAACTCTCCTGAAAATGCTGATATCCAAACCTAGAAAAGCTGTTCAATGGCATCTTTTTTGCAAAGACATGAACTACTTAGAATTCCATAGCACTGAATGGACTGCGGGACTATTTTAAAAGTTAAGATAAATGGGTAAATAAGTGAAGTAGTAACCATTAAACTGAAAGGTTCAAAGCTTTCTTAGGTTTTTTCAAGTCCAACCCTCTGGGCTGACCTCTTCTTTTCATGGAAATTGAAATCTACAAACAAGTGTATGTACTTTTCAGTTCAAAATATTCAAAGCTCCTGTTCTCCCAAGTTTATACCAGTTAGGGTCCACTTGGCTTGTAATTTTTTCAGTCAGTCAGGATCTTTTGCATCTCAGCACATCCTTATGTAATCACTGCAGAATATATGTTGTATGATTTGCTACAATAAAGTTCCGGTATGGATTTCAAAAAGTCAGAAAAAATTTAGTTATGTATTTCACTCTTTCTAATCCTAGCACAATGCATTTAGGACAGAAAATCAAGCAAATGGTCAATGAAGAAGCCAGAAGTGCATTCTGTTGACCAGATAGAATGCAATGTTTGAATTCAGATCTATAATGATTACAAAGTACTAAGAGATGGAATTATCAATCTTGCATTGCAATATAAAGAGGAAATATATTGGTTCCAGTGAAGAACGCATCCTTCATTTTTCACTTCTTAAAAATCCTCTCGCTCTGCTTTTGTTTCATGAGATTCAAAAGTCTAGGAAGATTTCATCCAACAAGGATTACCGAAATTCGGAAGGAGAACTTATGCCATTTAACTGTAGATCAGGCAATTTGAGCCAAGAAAAAGTGAAAGATGAGCAGCTAGGAAAATGACAGTTTCAAACAGAAGGAGCTTTATCAGCTATTCCTGTAGTTTCTCCTAAAAACCCCATGCGCCAATGGCAATTATGCATCAGAAACAAACACTTTTTCATCTAAAATATCCACAATTTCTCAATTTCCAGTGTTTCGAATTTTATTGACCAATAATGAGATTCAGCAGACCCAGTGAATCTGAGGATATAAAATACAAACTTTCTAGTTGAACATCCAAATGATCCAGTTAAGTTTTACAAACCCAAAATTGTCCCAAAAGAAAGGAATTGAAGGATACCAAGGGAAATGAGAAACAACAACAGTTTTCTGATTTCTCACCCAACAATTCAAAGATCACTTGATCTTTACGCTCACTCCATCCGTCCCGGCAATAATAACTGCAGAGGCCATGTCAAGAAACAATCCATGCTCCACCACTCCTTCGAATCCCGACATCTCTTTCGCTGCAGCTGTTGCTTCCTTGATTGGAGTCTTGAAGTACAAATCAACAATATAGTTAGAATTATCAGTAACATAGGGTTTCCCATCTGCATTCACTCTGAGTTTAGCCTCACAGCCTTCTTCCTTGAACAATTCCTGTAACTTTATCAAGTTATACTTCCAGCAGAACTGAACGACTTCAACCGGCATGGCAAGGCCACTACCACCTAACCCATCGACCAATTTAGTCTCATCGGCCACAACAACGAACTTGTCTGAAGCAGCTTCCACCATCTTCTCTCTGAGAAGAGCACCACCACGTCCCTTCACCAAATTGAGATCTGGGTCAACCTCATCGGCACCATCGATGGCTACATCGATGTGAGGGTAATCATCGAGCATCGAAATAGGAATACCCAATGAAGCTGCTTGTTCGGCAGTTCGTTTCGATGTGGGTACACCCACAATGTTTGTGAGTTTGCCTGAATTGTAGAGTTCTCCGATTTTGGCAACGACAAAGTAGGCAGTGGAGCCTGTGCCGAGTCCAAGGACCATGCCGCTGCTAACGTGTTCTACGGCTTTATCAGCTGCGATCTTCTTGAGATCGTCTTGGGATAGAGGAGAAGGGGATGGAGATGACAAGGCTCTGATGGACATGGGAGCATGAGGAGGATTTCGTAAGGTAAGAGATGAGGGGCTTCGCAGGGTAAGACGAGTTGCATTGTTTTGAAGAACAGAGGAAGAAGATTTGATGGAAGAAGGGGAAACAAGTGCTAAGCTTGCCATTGCAAGAGATTTCACGATGGATCAATACAACGAGAGAAAGGAGAGAAATGGGCAGAAGGGTTTCTTCTCCACTGTCTCTGAATTCTATTGGTTTTAGCTGTTCTTGTTTTGTTGACTTTTATAAGAGCGATGCAGAGTTCAGAGATGACAGTGATGGCGAAACATTAAGAACAGAGAATCTGAGATTGAGATGGGAGAAAACCCACCAAAGAGAATTGATTCTGGCACTCAAAATTGAGAGAGTGGCATGATGTATGCGGATTGGGGCACTGTTCGTTTGTTCTCATGTTGTTTTCGGTCCTGAAAACTTATGTTCCTCCGAAAATGACATGCAGCGTTGAAACTTCATAGTCAAACCAGGGTGGGTGGGGATAACCAGTCAGGAAAGTGGGTTTGGTGGACTCGGATTCTTTTTTTCATCCAACGGCTGGGAGCATTTTAAGTGTGTATTCTGAGCTTTCAGCCACAAGATACAGCATACAAGGAAAAAAATCCTCTGCTGTGCATAGCCGTGCACATAAATGCCACACAATAGGCTTAAATTTAACACATGATTTTAAATTTAAAAAGTCCAAAATAAGCTTGTAAGTTTATGGTTTTTTCAGTCTATTGTTTGGTATGTGCACTGTTGTTCAGGGGGACACTCGGCGAGATCTTTCAGCAGCAAATTCCCCATACGAAGGGGCCTATCCAAAAGATACCCGAAGGCCGGGATCGAGGTATCATTAGCCGAAGAAGACCTGGCCAATCCACGTGGCCTGCTTGACGAACGTCAGCGCGGAGACATCGTAAATTGGTCCGCGGGCCATTTACTAATAAGTGGCGCAGGGTGGGAGGATGTTTTCTCCGCATCCGAGGCCCTCTAATCTTTAGTTTAATTTTTTTTTGGGTATTTCGAGTTTTTAATTAATCCAAAGAAAATTGATGGGTTGGCCTTGTCCAATGGATACTTTATACCTAGTGTTATAGGCTTTTATATTATTCATTAGAGAATGATTTTTTTTTTGGGGGTAAAATCAGACAATGGCAATAACTAATTATAATTAGAGCATTCGGTTGATGATTGGTAAAACTGAAAACCTAAAGCATATGCTTCTTTATTTTTGCTGTTTCATGAGGGAGGATATGCTAAGCATATGTCTCTTTATCCATTCCTTTCAAATGAGTGATTTTAATATGTAATTTATCTGCCAAGTGCCGTTTACCCCACAACAGATTTTTTTTTTTTTTTGGTCAAGATTAAAGATTATATTAGACTTTTTAGTATAATGTTCAAGATGAAAATGAAGAGTAGATAAAGAAGGCTGGCGAGGACTACCACCAAACTCAACACAGCTGGAACAACTTAGACCCAAATCTTGGGCAAGATAATCAACCCTTTCATTACAAGATCTTCTGATAAACCGAAACTCCAGAATGTGCGGAACTACGCCTAAGAAATGCTTTGGAATGAATGTCATCTGAATCCAAAAGTGATTCAAATTCTTCAATGATGAAGCAATGAAGTGGATTTCAGGCAGAGAAACCTAAGATTGAGCAGTGGGTGGAAGATTAGGCGACTTTAGACTGGAGAAAGTCATTAAGGGAAAGACTGTCAAACTAAGTTTAAACATGTTACTAAACATCTGGCTTCTGATTTTACTGGGTGAAAGTAATTCAGCCTTCATTTACATTCGTGCACTAAAAATTGAAACCAACTGGCCTTCATGCAATCATTGACAAAACAAAAGGCACACATAAGTCGCATATATATAGATACATATCTTATGCATAGTAATTTAAGCTGGATTTCTTCTTCGCCTGCACCTGAATGATGCCTTCATTGAAGTCTTCATGTATCACCTGGAAATAAACACGCCTTCAGTAAAATGAAATTTCTCTGTGGCTGGTCGAAAGACTAGCAAATGGTCATCTTGAGACAAACTACAAGAATATGATAAACAAATTCTATGCAACCAAAGGGAAATGACCACACCACAAATAACATTGTTGAATTGATAAATCATCCGATTCCGAGCATGAGTTGGGATATGTAGATCTACTTTGATATTCAGCCAAGGTGGCAAGTAGATGGCCAGCCGTCTTCCCTAGCAGTGTCAAGTAGTTCAACACAGGCTCCATTTTACAATATCTACACTAATTTCTTTTTAACTTCTTCCCTTCTATTCAATACAACCCCTCCCCGCAAAAAAATGAAAAACCAAGAAAAAGAAGGGGGGGGGGGGGGGAACCTTATATTATACCATCTTCACTTGTGTCCTAGCATCCACTTAATCATTACATCGATCATTCAAAGCCTTCCACACAGAAGAGAGTACTATGATTCGTTGCATCAATCATCATCAGGGTATCAGTCATGGAAGCCTCACAATTAACAATAGTGGAGTATCTGGACAACTTTAAGTTCAAGTCAATAACTAAGGTACGAACAGGCAACTACACCTAATATGGAGGGGTTTCTCTTCTAGGGGTACCATTTACTGATCATTATCAGGGTTTCTGTCACGGAGAAGCCTCTCAATAACACAATGGCTCAGTTTGCTGACAACTTCCAGTTCAGGTCAACAATTAAGGTACTAATAGGTAGCCATACCAAAAATAAAGGGGTTGTGAACAAAGTAAAATACAATGTTATATTCAACAAACCAGTAAAGACAGCTCCAACTATCTTTTTTCTTACGGCCCAGATTTTGAAAAGAATACAAACCTCAGTTGCATCCCGGCGAAGAGCTAGCATGCCTGCCTCCACACAAACAGCTTTTAGCTGTGCCCCATTAAAATCGTCTGTTGAGCGAGCCAACTCTTCAAAATTTACATCAGGGTGGACATTCATCTTTCTTGAATGGATCTGCAGTTCCAACAGGAACAAAATACGTAAGGTGGATGAAATTTAGCAATGGTGAAGTTTATAATCAGTCTGTTTGAGCTCTCACCTGCAAGATACGAGCTCTGGCTTCTTCAGTAGGATGGGGAAACTCAATTTTACGATCCAAGCGACCAGAACGCATGAGAGCGGGATCCAGGATATCAGCTCGATTTGTTGCAGCTATTACCTATACTTCACCAAAGTTCCAATTCAGTATTAAAGTCATGACTATTCAAAATGAACATGGGAAAAATTGAGTTAGGCAGATGGAGACCAGCAATTTCGTCTCAAATCATTTGTCATTTACAGACAGTAAATTGTGTTGCAAAAATAAATCAACAAGAACATATATTAGGAAGTTCGCAGTGTCTACAAAGTATAAGATCCCGACACACAAGAAATCTCATAAACTAGAACCCACAATTATTAATGAACTCCTGCACATAATTCAAATTGCACAAACTGGATTGAGTGACAGTAGAAATCAAATGCAAAAAACAATTAGTGAATAACCATGAACAAGAAGTGCAGAAAGTTATAACCTTTATCCGGTCATCACTGCTAAAACCATCAAGCTGATTAAGTAATTCCAACATTGTTCGTTGGACTTCTCTATCCCCACTCACTTCACTGCAGCAACGTATACAATAAATGTAAGTGTTACAAAAATAAAGGAACTTCCACTTTCCATCATGCTAATGCAAGCTTATCAGAACAGGATTACAATTTAAAATGAGAAAAAAGAACGTTGCCTGGCCATGTGCTGCATGCACAGTCAAGCACAGCCTCACCCAGACGTAGCCCCATGCACCCCCCCCCCGCCTCTTTTAATTTGGAAATGATCACCCAACCCCATTACCAAATGAAAATCCCCCAGGCGATAAACCTGGTGTCCCATGATTGGCTCTGCACTAGAGCAAAGGCTACACGACCACACTTACCTTCCCCTTAAAATATGCAAAATATGACCCATCATACCTATCAAACCGCTTTGTACCAATTGCATCGATTTCATCTATAAAGATGATACAAGGAGACTTTTCTTTGGCAAGCTGAAAAGCATCACGTACAAGTTTTGCTCCATCCCCAATGAACATCTGTTGAATTGAAGTTGATTGTCAAGTGTACAGGGGATTCATTACTTGTCAAAAGAGGCATCAAGCTTTAGGGCATGAAACTTTCCCATCGAATTTATCATTTACAAAGAAGCAAAATTCTATCAGTTATTATAGCTTTCCCATAAAGTTTACACAAGAATTTCTTACAGGATTGAACATACACGAACAGAGAGAATTTCCACAATAAAACACATGAAACATCAACAACAATAATAAGCCTTGTACCAACTAAATGGGGTTGGCTACATGGATTCTTGCCTTCCAATCAGTTATGTTCAAGGTCATGCTAGATACTAGGCCTAAGCTATGCATATCCTTTCTCACCACTTCTCTTAAGGTTATCTTAGGTCTACCCCTAGCTCTTCTAGTTCATTCAATCTGGATTATATCACTTCTCCATACAGGGGCATTTATAGGTCTCCGTTGAACATGGTCGTGCCACCTCAAACACTTTCTCGAAGCTTATCACTTAGGGAGCAACTCCCAAACCAACTCTAATATGATCATTCCTTATCTTATTCATCCTAGTTTTGCCACTCATCCATCTTAGCATCTTCATTTCTACCACACTGAGTTTATTTATATGATTCTTTTTAACAACCCAACACTCTGCACCGTACATCATAGCTGGTCAAACAACGGTCCTATAAAATTTTCCTTTAAGCTTTAATGGAATACGCTGATCACACAAGACCCCGGATGCACCTCTTCACTTCATCCACCCTATTTTAATTCTTTGGGAAACATCATCCTCTAAATCAACACTTTTACTTATGATTGAACCTAGGTACCTAAAACATTCACTTTGAGGAATTTCCTCATCATCAAGTATCACCACTTCATCGTCTACCCAATCATGACTAAAGTTACAAACTAGATATTATGTCTTCGTTCTACTTACTTTAAAGCCTTTTGATTCCAAAGCTACTCTCCACGATTCTAATTTGGTATTAATCCCCACTCGAGTCTCATCAATCAACACAATATCATCAGCAAAAAGCATCCACCAAGGGACCTCATCTTGAATGTCTTTGGTTAATTCATCCATTACAAGTGCAAAAAAGATATGGGCTTAAAGTTGATCCTTGATGTAGCCCAACTATAATTGGGAATTCATTACTTTGTCCCCCCACTGTTCTTATACTTGTCACCGAACCATCATACATATCCTTAACTATATTTACATATTTACTTGCAACACTTCTTTTCTGTAGCATTTGCCAAATTAACACTTTAGGGACTCTATCATAAGCTTTTTCTAAGTCAATAAATACCATATGAATGTCTTTCCTACATTCTCTATACCTTTCCATAAGTCTCCTAATTAGGTAAATAGCCTCCGTTGTAGATCTTCCCAGCATAAACCCAAATTGGTTCTCCGTAATTGTAGTTAAATGTCTCAAACGGGTTTCAATTATCCTCTCCCATAATTTCATAGTATGGTTATCAACTTCATGCCCCTATAATTATTACAGCTTTGAATATCTCCTTTATTTTTAAAATTGGAACCACGACGCCTCTCCTCCATTCATCTAGCATTTTCCTTGTGCTCATAATCTTATTAAACAACTTAGTCAACCAAACTAGTCTATAGGTTCCTAAGCTCTTCCATACTTCTATTGGGATTTCATCAGGACCTTGTGTCTTGCGGAGTTTCATCCTCCTTAGTGCTTCTTTTACTTCGGACATCGAAATTTTACGTATATAAGTTTGAAAATTGGTGCCTTGGTGAAAGGTGTGATTTACCAAATCATAAGTGCTTGAAGTATGCTCATTTAGTAGACTCAAAAAATAGATTTCCTATCTTTTCTTAATGTCCTTATCACATACTAATACTTTACCATCTCCATTTTTAATACATCTAACACGATCAAGATCTCTACTCTTCCTATCCCTCATATTAGCTATCTTATATATAGATTTTCCCCCTTCCGTCGTGCCCAACTTAATGTATAACTCTTCATACTTCTTTTCCCTTGCTTTTCCTGAGTTCTTTGCCATGTCTTAAAACTAGCTTTCTTATTCCTAATGGCAGCTTGAACCTCACTATCCCACCACCAAGTCTCTCTATAAAAATGGAGCTTTCCTTTTGATTCACATAGGACATCTTTAGCCATTTTCTTGATACACATAGTCATCTCATTCCACATCGCATTAGTATCCCCCTTAAAATCCCACTTTCCTTATTTGACTACTTCATTAACGAAGGATTTCAAGCACCCTCCTTTCAAGTTCCACCATTTTATCCTGGGATAGTTAACCTTGGACCTTTTATGAGTTTTTGGGGTTAAGCACATATCCAAGACCACAAGTCTATGTTGTGCAGTTAAGCTTTCCCCGGTATCACCTTGCAATCCTTGCACAACAATCTATCAGTCCTTCTAATTAGGAAAAAATCTATTTGGCTCATTTCTCTTTTTGAAGTAATTATTTATAATAGATAGATCAAAAGCAATAGCAAAATCTAAATTTGAAATCCCTTCCTTATTCCTCTCTCCAAAACCATATCATCCATGTACACTCTCATAGCATCTTTGATCTTTTCCAATATGTCCATTTAGATCACACCTCCTATGATAATCTTTTCTCCTTGACGAATTCCTTGCATTAATCCATCCATATTTTCTCAAAATTCTAGATTTAGACTTTCATCCAATCCTACTTGAGGTGCATGTGCACAAATTATATTTATGAATTCTTTCTCCATTATAAGTTTGATAGCAATAATCCTATCACCCACTCTTTTAACATCCACCACATCTTTTTTTAAATCTTTATCCACTATTATACCTACTCCATTTTTATTTGTTTTATCCCTAGTATACCAAAGTTTAAAGTCATCCAACTCTTTAGTGAGAGCTGCCCCAAGCCCTCCTTTCCTGCCCCTACCACCTCTGTCTGCTGTTGAAGACCTTACTCATGATGAAGATGAAAATTTTGCACCAGTTGAAGAAGCCCTCTCAGTTGTTCTAGTCACTTCGGAAGCACTAGGTCAAGAAACCCATTGAATCACCTGCGGTCCTTGCTGAGTCTAGCAGAACAAGAAATTGTGAGGTTTCTAGGTATTGCTCAGTCGAGCTTGGCTTCTTGGCCTTGTATTTTGGTCCATTATTGCCTAATACTTTGTATCTTCATTCTCTATGTGTCCTTCTAGGTTTGTCGAAAGGCTTGGTGCCGCATATTGAGCTCTCTTGGTTCTCTTTGTATTTCCCTCCCGTCTTTCGTTTGGTAATGAATTTTTTATTCATCCAAAAAGAAAGTGTATTTTAGGGCATGAAAATTGAGATGAATAAAGAAAGTCTTTGCCATATTATACATGAGGTGGACATTATCAGACATGTGAGATCCTCATTAGTTGGTGGATGTACTTACCATAGATTAAGAGTCCTCATTACTTCTTATAAAGTAAGGCAAAATAATCTATGCTCACTGAATACTGCCCCCTAGGAACAAATCATGCACAAAGTGATACTACCGATGACAAACAAAAGAAGAAAAATCCAAAGATACTCATCAGACCAATGCATTGATACAATGGAACATGCCAATATCAATGCAATCCATCATGCATATGTGAAGGTATTAAAAAAAGGCATACCCCTTACACAAGGCTCCCACACCCCAGGGGGTTGGATTTGGGGAGGGTCATAATGCATATGTCAAACTAGGTGACAATAAATCAAGTGAGGGCCATGCATCAAAGTAGAATATCACTGATTCAGCTTTGCATGTGGAAGTAGCACATGTATTGGTGTGTGAACCACGTTAAATCATTGCATTATTTTTTATATGTTTTCATTGCTGTTCATTATTTTATTGGTGTCCATTCTAACAGTCCCTATATAATAAAGCCAATCCCTTTAATTCCATAATGCATAATCACTTCTGAGCTTGTCCAATAGGCAAATTCAACCCTAAATGCATTCACTTCACCCAGAAGGGGGGGACAAAAACTTCAACCTAATTGCCATCTTATATTAGGAGCGCTGGCTGGATCAGTGCTGCTATTGATGCCAATAACAAAGTGCAATATTCACAACAGCAATATCAGAAGCAAGAAATTTGGGACAAACATTTGAAAATAAGCACATATCAATAGCACAAGTTGACAAGAAAAAGGCCAGAAAGCAGAGAGCTTAAAAGATACTGCTCTATTTCTATGGATTTTTCTGATGGTGAACGCTAACCTGTACAAGTTGTGGACCAGCTAGCTTCAGGAAGGTAGCATTTGTCTGTGCTGCACAAGCACGGGCCATTAATGTTTTCCCAGTTCCAGGGGGTCCATACAAAAGCACTCCTTTGGGTGGACGAACTCCTAGCTTTTGAAACCGCTCTTTGTGAGTCATAGGCAACACAATGGCCTCAACAAGTTCTTGAATCTGTCACAGAAAATTGTAAAGCATCAAACATTTAGTGGGTAGGGAAAACAATCTTTGGAAAGATTGTCTCAACCAATAAATACCTGCTTCTCCAGCCCCCCAATGTCATTATAATCTTCAGTTGGTTTTTCATCAACTTCCATAGCCTTCACCCGTGAATCATACTCAGATGGAAGTGTATCCAAAACCAAGTAGCTGTCCTTGTTCACTCCAACCAAATCACCAGGTTTCAATTTGTCAGGATCCACAAGCCCAACAACGGGCAGAAAGATTGTCTACAGTAATATAAGAAGTGAAGCCACAAGTGTTAAGGCATGAAACTACACAAAAACAAATAGAGATTATTTTCTTTTCGATAAACAACTAGAACAGTACAGAATAAGTCTAACGAATGAACATATGCTCAAACAGATTATCAAATTAGAAACAAAAAATAGTCCCCGAAAGCCACAATCAGCAACTCCTGCTGTATAGATAATATTGACATCAAATCATAGTTGTAATTTGTCAGGGCACCCAAGGCAATGCCAAGTTATACACATCTTTGCCCCATTCCAGATAATATTTTCATATCCACAGACATGTTTTCCATATTAAAGGTATATTAACTTTATCATGCAGGTATGGGCACTTGGTTGCCTTGGGCAGTTCAGAATTTGCCTTGTCACCAGGTATAGGCAGCACCTTGACAACTACGCATTCCATAAAATCTACCAAAACTTCAGAAGTCAAACCAACGAGACCATGATAATTTAAAAAGAATAACCCCGTAACCCCTTAGAAATTGAAAACAATTAGATCCCACTAGAATAAATATGTAAGATATGAATGAACCATAATTGTTAACTTACCTGCCGTGTTGAT
The DNA here is from genome assembly GCF_041222555.1 of Hakea prostrata. Taxonomy (NCBI): domain Eukaryota; kingdom Viridiplantae; phylum Streptophyta; class Magnoliopsida; order Proteales; family Proteaceae; genus Hakea; species Hakea prostrata. The sequence goes on along the minus strand of NC_142609.1, from coordinate 45,454,730 downwards.
GTCTTTAGTACAACGCACTTCCCCTTTCTTTGAGAGTCAAGATCAACATTAGCACCATCTTCTTCAGCCTCATCTTCTGGGTTCATTTCCAAAATCTACAAGCATAAATTGTCATCATAATGTTGTCAGCGTAAATATCTCACAAAAAGCGTATGTTGCTTCAAATGAAGTTAACAAATCCAAGTTAAGGATAAGATAAAAGAAATTAAGTGAAAAAATAAAATTGAAAAGCAATCCCATGCTCGATTGAATAAGGTTTATACCTAGAACCAGCAAAAAGGAATTCATGAAAAATTAACATTATAGGTGGTTTGTGTCTTTCCTCTATAAATTTGGCAATGGGCAATCAAGAAATTTGTTCTTTCAACAGTAAGGCATAGCACACAAAGGATCCAACAAGGGATATGGCTGGATTCAGTTCACTCTGAAGAAGTAATAGTACAGTTAAAACTAACTATCCAAGTAAAGTAATAACTACAAAAATTATATATTTTCTAAATACAAATGCAGAATAAGAATAATAACTTGGAAATAAATTATGTTCTGCATCTTAACTTCAACGTGGAAGCATTTCGGGTATAAAAAAAAAGAACTGCTAAGGCCCGATATAATATGCTAATCAAAACTTTCTCCAAAAAAATCAATACGTAACAAAAATGAGCACAAAAGACTCACCCACCCGTGTTTGTCTAATTATCTCATTGAAGACCCCAGTTTCTTTAAACCTTAATGGTACTCCTCTGATAAGACAATTTGTATTCCCATTACAGCATAAAATAATTCTAACTGCAACCAAGAAGAGTACTTGAATGTTTCTCGTGTTCAGGCTCAGTCCTAAAAATTAACAGAACTATTAGTGGAGAACTCCGTCAAAATCTACCATTTCATTTTCAATTAAAACCTACAAACATGCTTACATAAATACATGAAACCTTTAACACCAACAGCAAATACTTCAACTAGCATCCCCTTCAATTTTTTTAGGAAATATACTTCAATTAGCATCACCTTTATTTTTTATGAAATTGATGAAAAATGCAAAGTTCACACAATTTCCTGTGCTTCCATTCGCATCAACTTCATGTTTTGCTAAATATTCACAGAAAAGGGAAATTGTGTTCGGAATAGCAGGACCAGTTTTCATGCATAACCACTGAGTGACAACGAAGCTAACAAGTAGGCAGCAGGTTCAGACACAGCTAGTCTCCAACACTATAAACCAAATCAGCAATTAAGCATATTAGACTTTAGGTACAAGTAATAGCAAACATAAGACAGGCTACAAAGAAATAAGTGACTGCAATTAAAAGAAGACGAAAAAACGATTCAGATAGTCGCGATAAATAATTAAATGCACGCAATTGCAGGGTAGACAAACCCTAAATCTGTTTCTCATGACCTAAAAAGTACAATCAAATTGTTATAGCAATTAAAAGGAAAACAAAGATCACCTCAACTATGTTGCCGACCAAGTAAGGCAACTGTTTGTTAAGCTTGATCTTCTCCTGGTTCTCCTTTATCTTATCTTTGAAAGAATCCAATTCTAGATTTGTTCTCTGCACCTCTTCCTGCACGAAGATGAAGACAAGATGCACAAAACCCGTCAAAGTTTTCACTTGCAAACCGTGTAAGCAATAAGATCAATAGATCGAGAAAATTATCAATGTATCTGGAATCATTGCCTTAAGAATCCGAATTTCGTTATCAAGAAGTCTAGAAGCCCTAACGATATCGTCCGTAGACATTGAAGCAAGCTGGTCATCTTCAAAGCTGCTGTCTTCAACCATTGCTGTAGCCATTATCGAGTGAGCGAGGAAAGTTGAAATTGGCAGTAGCAGAAATGAGGCACGATAATAAGTTTTCTGATGGAGATGACCGAGTTAACGAACGATGCAGACGTCTTTCTTGCGGAGAAAGAGAAGAAATTTGACCGAAACTATTTTGATTCGGATGATTTTTACAATATAAATTTCAAACTTGAAAAAAAATTATTTTGCAAAATATTTTTGACGCAATTATTGTTGCATTTGTTTTTCGAATTAAAAGATGGGTGAGTTTCGGCAAATGTATGTACCATTTTTACATTTTTCTGTTATGCTATTATGAGAGGACTCACTTTTGACCCTCTTAAGACATAATCGGAGAGATGAGATGATCAAAAAACCCTAACAATTGTAATTAGGGGTGCAAGTTTGGTTTGACTGCCCTAATAAGGCTTTGAGCTCAAGATTTTGACCTTGAAAGCGGGTTAAGGTCAAAATATTCTGTCCCTGACTAAAGCCAAGGGTAGGCCTGAGATTATTATTTGGCCTGCCAGGCTTATACCGGCCCATCCTTGATTTTTTGCTCTGACCATAACCTTGATTTTGGCCCTGATTCTAGCCCAAATCCCAATTCTAATTTTGTTTCTGATGCTTGATCTCAATGAATTAGGAACAGAGACAAGGATATGGCCAATCAAGGTGAGGGACAGGGCCAATCAGGACTAGGGTCAATTAAGGTTAGGGACAAGGCCAAAGATAGGGCCAGTGACAGGGCCAATCAGGGCAGAAATGAGCTTGGCTTGGCCTTGTAGGGCTTAGGGTTAGAGGCAACAATCCTTGACCCTAAATTAGGGTCAGGGTGATAATGGGGTTAGATTAAAATATACAGGTTGGCCTTGTGATTTCAAAAGTCCGGTCCAACCCGACCCTGTTGCAGCCCTACTTGTAATAATAACCCCCGTATTCCTAATCCAAAACCCAAATTGCAAGTCCAAATACTTAAAGCTCTAGCTAGAAAAAGTTGTGAGCTATCTAGATTGGGACCCATGTTTCGGCTCCAGAATGCATGGATCTGGATATTGTTGGTGAAAAATCTACCTTACTGAGAACCAAAAAGAGATGCAACTAGAACCCGGATGGAACTAGGTAGATGGATATCCAGCACAAGAAAGGTCAAGTTGAAAGATGTTCACGAACACGGTAAGATCCCTCTACATGTTGATTAAGATTGCAACAAAACTATGAATCAAAATCATCGATCTAATTTTGGGCTATTATTGTTGAGATCTAATCCCCAAGATAGTTACGATCGGGCGCATAATTCAGATTTCCATTAATCTGATATGTATATTGACTGAAATTCCAAATCCTGGCTCCATATAGGATTGATCGTTATTTTCGGGTCCACCTATTACCTTAAATCCAAACTTCTGAAATGTGTTCTAAACCCTAAGAACAGAATGGAACTTGAATTTTAGGTCTATCTGACCATTGGATCTTGTCTCATGCATGTATTTACTTTGGATTTTATTCTTTGAGAAAAGATTATATTTTTGGCATTGTTTTGACTTGTCAACTATAATTCAAATGTAAAGTTTCTTTTCTAAATCCTCTTGAAAGGAAACTTTCGGGAAAAAATCGTCTTTTGTGCACATCTCTCTGCACAGCAGTGCGGCGCTATATTGCGACACGTGTAAAATACCAGTTTAATGGTTGAGATAAAAATTGATAATTTTTAAATGTAAAACACCTAAAAAAAACCCATTTAACCCATACCCGCCGCCCCATATGAAAAAACCCGAATGATTAAAAACTCTTAAATCCCATCTCGAAATCGCTCTTCCTTTCTCCATTCCGCTGAGGTAGCGCGGCGAATCCAACTGGGGGAGACATGAAGAGGGGTTCGCTTCTCCTCTACCAGCCTGACATCAGATGAGTCGATTGCAATGATGAAACAATAACTCTCTTGAAGTGATCCAAATCGAAAATATCAGAAATTTCGGTGCAACCATAAACAATTTTGAGATAAAAATCAGTTCAACTATCCAGTCGGAGTGGGGAAAAATGAAATCATCTAATGTTTTAAACCAAAAACTAGATTCAAAGTTCAATTTTTTCTTTTCCATTTATACCTTTCATCTCCCCAAATAACGTTCACTTGCAAGATCGGAATGACCAAAGCGCCAAGAATCGGCAAGACAAATGCATCAACGATCCGGTCCTCGCTAGTTAATCCCACCGAAACCACAATCATCGGATATTTGGTACGACCCCCGCGGTAAAATGCAGCAAGGACGATAACCAACCCGCCGGTGCTCCAAAACTCCGCCTTCACCTACCCGAGCTTCTTCACCATCTCTAGCTTCAAAAGAAAATGGCAACCCTCGGTGGTAGCGGAGGTTGAAGACCCAATAAACACGGCGCGAAAGAGGAAGTAACCTATCGAGGTTGAAATCCAGCATCAACATTCCGAGCAAAGCCAAGAGAAAGAGCAAGAAAGCCCAGAGTTTAGGGTTCCTCCAACGATTGCTGAAGAAGAAAGTGCTTGTGTTCTTCTTTGAAAACCTCTCGGGAGTGAAACCTGAAAATCAAGAACTCATAACGCAGAAGGCGGTGGGAATGCAAAGAGGAAACTCGACAAATTGCAGGTTTAGTGTAATCATTCGGGTTTTTCTCATTTGGGGGCGGGTATGGGTTAAATGGGTTTTTCTCGGGTTTTTACACTTAAAAATTATCAATTTTTATCTCAACCATTAAATTGGTATTTACACGTGTCGCAATGTGCGCCGCCGCAAGCGAGAGAGACCCGAAACTTTCACTTCTCTCCCATCTCTGCTAATTTTATATCCCTATAAATTACGAATCCGGATCTTCTCCCCGTCGGGGGAGCAGAGAGTGCTCCCCCATGGCTTCCTGACCACAAACATCAGTGGGTCCCACTGGTAGAATTTTTTTTTTCTTCCATAAAGTGTTTTTCACCGTGGGCCCCACTGATGCGTGTGGTCAGGAAGCGTGGGGGGAGCACTTTGTGCTCCCCGTACGGGTCGCTGATCCGGACTCATAAATTACTCCTGCTTCTCTCCTTCCCCTCCCACATCCCATCCTGTCGCTCTGCAATCTAACTTCTTTTCCAGCCATGTCAGTGTCTTCTTTTGGGCAAAGTGACTGGTTACAACTTCCTAATCACTTGAATCTGAAGGATTTAAGAGATGTAGAAGAGGCTATAAAATCTATACATGCTTCTTAATGGTTCTCCCACAGATATGTGTGAGGTATGGCTTCTCTTCATTTATGTTCTGCTCCCAGTAGATTCACATTCTTCTTACTCAGAAGCTTGTGCCACAGCATATATAGATTTTATAGCCTCTTCTACACTCTTTAGGCTTGAGAGGTATCACCTGGCCTTTCTCAGATTATCCTGAAGAAACCCACCATCAGAGACTTTGAGTCTTTGTCAAAGTTTCCACTGCAACCAAACAATAGTGTTATGAGCCACTTTGATGTGCCTTAAAGGTTTTTGAATCCAAGTTTTGGCCTAAAGTGATTATGAATTTGTTTTTAATTTCTTTAACTAAGTATGCTTGGATGAAGATCTGACTGTGGAAGCTAGATGCATTATCACTCTGATCATAAACTTTTTTTATTTTTTTAAATTCATATCATAATATTGTTGGATTGATATAAAATGAATCTATGTTGAACACCGTAGACCAATTTACAAACTCACGGTGTCGGAATTTTTTTTGTTAAATAATTTATTTATTTACTTTTGGGATAAATATTTTTTTTGTTACAATGAAAATGCTTACTTTTTACATGATATATGTGTTGTATCGTGATCGAAAAAACATATGTGGATCTCCATTAGCTGATCTACAGACTCACATAATTGGAATATTATGCAGAGTGACTTTAAAAATTTGATGGAGGAGAAGCTCATAATTGTAACATTTGGGTCTTCTAGAATGAGATGATCATAGGCCTCACAACAGATTGATCTACCGAGACATAGTACTTGGTATTGACATTGACATGATACAGGTGATACCAACACACACACACATATATATATATAATTGTATTTGTATACTAGTATCTTATGATAATGTTTATTGTTTTTATGCATATTTATTTTTGTTTAATTGTTTAAAATAATGTTATAGAATTATAGTTTTGCCCATATACAGTTGGGTATGTGCCGATCAAGAACGCCAATTTATGTGAAGTTTTAGACAAAGTTTAGCGTGTCTATTGGTATCAAATTTGAGTACAAAATGACCTAAAATACAAATGGGGGGTCAAAATCTAGCTGAAACTTGGCCATATATCTCTGAAATTTTGGACATCACTTGTATCTAGTATGGCTTCAAATATAATTGATTGATAGACAATAATTCACGTAGTTGATCCATTTAGTTGAAAAAATGTTTAGTGTTGTTGTTATTAGAGTTTTTCCTATATATATATTTCTTTAGTGGATCATAAACTAATGTTGGGTTCCCTTAATGAAATATCTTATCTGTGGATCCCAAGCAGATTAACACTAATAGCTACAATTAAGTATATTCAAATTTCAAATGTGAAGTAACCAAAGTGTTCCTCGAATTATTTAATACATTGTATTAATATATGATTTAAAAAAAAAAATAATTGGTCATTAAATATTAATTATATAATTAAAAAAATATACATATCAAAAGAAGAAAAAAATATAATACATAATATATTAAATATCATGAGAGGTATTTTGGTCCCTCAAGGTTTGAAATTTGAATATATTTAATAGCAAATAACGTTATTAGTTTGATTAAAACCACACGTAAAATTAAAGAACTCAAGAGTTATTCTAATCTATTAGAAAAGAACTTACAGCTTAAGCAAGGTTCTGGTATAGAAACCTTGTTGATGCAAAAAATATCAGCTGTGAGACTCACCCACTACACAGGCAGATGTACGACTCGGGTCAAACACCAAATTAGTCCAGGCAAAGCCTTAGAAACCGGGATTGACAAAAAAAAAAAAAAATAAAACATTATTATTAATGGATGAAAATATGGTAACATCTGGTTTGATTTGAAAACTTGACCCTCATTTGTTGCTGCAGCTGCTGGAGCTGTACCATTAAACTTAGTCATTTCTATTAATGTCTATCTTTTTTTTTCATTAAAAAAATTAAAACGAAACAGTTCTATTTTACAAAAGTAACAAAACCCTGTCTGTGATATTTATGAATCCTCATCATTGCTCATGGAACTGATTCATCGCTATTGTGTTTTTTTTTTCAGTCACTCGTGTGAGAATTCTAATCCGTTCTTCCGAGCAATGGTAAATGAATAATCCTCCTTTCTATTGGCGGCGTAGAGATCTTCTGAGATTTGAAGAAGACATGACTATAGACATGATGTTTAACCTCTCCCGTCTCCTCCAATTCTGAATCTCAATTCAATAAATAAAATTAGCTTCTCTGTTTCTTTATTTCTTGATTCCTGTGTGGATTGTGGTTTGCTGTCTCGTCCAAGTCATCACATCTCCTCTCTTCTCTCAGCTTTACTTTATATTTCTCTTTCTTGTTTTTCGATTCTTGTGCTGATGGTTCTTGTTGGGAGTTTTGACGGCCATTCTTCACTGCTCTGTTCTTGGTGGGGAGGCCTTGGGTCCCCCTGCTCTGGCCTCTCTGCCTACCAGGTGAAAATGAAGAGGAAAAGGAAAACCCAATTGGGAATGTTTGATCATTGACTCTGTCTTGGTGCAACTAATCTGGATTTTAAATTTTAAAAAGTTAAAGTGATGGGTTTTTCAATTTTAAAAAAATTCATATGATGATATATTGATCAGATGGATGGGGGTGGTGAAGGTGTACAAGAATGGAGGTTTCAACTGGGGAATGCTCTTTTCTCTCAATGAAATACTTGATTTTGTTTTGATCATGAAATAAGAAGTTTGTAAAACATTATGACACTCTTTGATCTTAATCTTGTATTGGATATACTTATTCTCAACTTGCTCCACTTGAACAAGGTATCTAATGATCAATGGGAGAGATTCCCCACTCTCTGTTTATCTATAGATTGTGTTTATGGTTGAGTGATATCCATTTAGGAAACCCAAGTTTGAAAATATTGAAGAAGAATACTAATGCAATCATATAATTTAAGGAATCTCATCAGGTGAAGTGTTCCACTTGAATCAAGATGTGGCACATGAACTTCATCTTTGTTGCAACTTGTGAATCTTCTAATTTCATAATTAATCTTCTTAATCAAGTAAAGAAAGTTCTTCTTTTCCCTTGAAAAATGATTTTCCATTGATACAGTACAAGTTTCAAAGAGGATATTTGGAGCTATATTCTTAATGAGCTTTAATACAGTCTCTGCATTAAGGTACAATAAATATAATTTCAAAGAGAAAAATGAACTATTAGAAAGAATAAATAAATACATTTGCAAAGGACAAGTGGGGTTTACTTGAGTGGGACATCCTAGGTCACTAATGATGATAGTCAGGTATACTTTGTGTCCCACCAAACTCTTTTTCATTCTTCTGCTAGTGATTACCAGCAAGGCTCATGGAGCCCATCAAATGATCTACAAGTACTATCAGTTTAGGGTTTAAGATATTCTATGATATTATGGAAGTGTAAAGCTTAAGGATACCTTCCTAATCATTCTTCTTATCATGTTTATTGATGAAAAGAAAACCCAGAAAAGAGAAGGAAACCCTTTAACTTGTATGATTAGCTTTGGAAACAGTAAATTTTCACCCAACCTGTCTCAGACTCTCAGCTTGTCATTAAAGGCTAGTTCATGAAGAGAGCTGAAGGAAAGAAGGAACTTGCAGTTAAGAGTTAAGACATGAAACAGGAACTGGCTGTAAGTCATTGTTTCCCCCAATGTGTGTTTGAGTAATTATGATAATCACTCAGAGTTGATCCCACAGATTTCCTGTAATTGAGATGTAATTCAAGTACACAAGAGTGGCAATTCATTCATTATGAGAATCTATCTTTCTAATTTACTGTTCACCTTTACTTTTGCACCTGCCCAGGTAATCTCTGAGGACAGCTAAGATGTTAAAAATTGTGAGAAGCCTTCCAGTCTTTTTCTCTGTTTTTTTTGTGGATAAATGTGTTAGATTTGGTAGAGTGGAGTTGCTATGGTTAATAATCAATGGGATCTTAACACATTACGTTCGGTTTGAGATGGATTAAGTGGGTTTTTATAAAAATTGATTATAATTATAAATAATTATGATGGGTTCTTTCAATCACTTAATTCTTTAATTTCTATCTATAAAACAATATTAGAAGATTGAAATTTTCATCACCCAGCAAGTTTTAGGGTTGGGATAAGTCTTTTTATGTCTTTTTCTTCTGGTACATTTATTCATTGTGAGAGAAAGAGAGAGGATAACAAACATTAATCAACTACTCAGCAGAACATGACCCCTCTATTGCGTTAAAAAAAAAAACAGTATTAAACCTTCTAAGGACAAACAAAGATTTAAAGCCCAAAAAGAAGATCCTAGAGATCTAATATCCTCCACCATGGAAAGAATGTCGTTGTACAAGAAGGGAATTGATTTGAATAATCTTCACAAGCTGTTGACAATCAAATTCAATCTCTACGTACATGAAGCAATTTCCAAAAGAATGTAGAAGACCCAAAAGTTGGTATAAGATAATGTGTGATTTTCCCTCATTGAATGGTCTAACAAAGTGCTCTTCTTCACCCATTTGATATGAAGGGATTAAATTTTTTCTTCATTTACAAAGATATTAATTAAGGAATGTTTGTTTGAAATGTGAGAATTAATTAGGGGAGTAAAGAGAAAGAATCTCGTTAAGTGTCATGGAGAAGAAACCAAAAAGACAAAAAGAAACCCTGAAACAGTACCAAAAAGAGAAAGAGAAAGCTGGTTGATCAAAGCTTTTCTGCTCAGACCCACCAGACAGAAAGCAGAGACTCTCTGCTAGAGACCGGTGGCGCCGCTGTGGACAGACCCAACACACAGGCGAGGAGTGTGTGAAGGGACGCATGGGTTAGGAGGATTTGAGGAAAAAAATGATTCTCTGGGCTCCAACAGATGATGACGTATCATCTCTCTTTCTCCTCTCTGTCCTTAAGGCTATGTTTGGTTGTTAAGAAAGAAAAACAAATTTCGTCAGTGATGAAGATAATGAATTGTCAAATTCCAATGCTTGATTGTCGGCTTAAGATGTTGGCAAGACCAGAATGCATGCAAACAGAAGATAAAAACAAAAGCAAGTCCAGGAGACACAAATTCATTCTCTGGTCATAGCAGTTCAGCACTAACAAACACTTTCCAATTCAACATGGTTCAAACATGTGGACCCAAGTAATGGACCGGACCAGACCGGACCCGACATGCAGATATGTTAGAGAGAGAGAGAGAGAGAGAGAGAGAGAGAGAGAGAGAGAGAGAGAGAGAGAGAGAGAGAGACACAGATACGATATGATATGTTTGTTCATCTGATAAACAGAAAAAGTTAAAATAGAAAGCTTGAAGGCCTGAAGGGATCTCAGAGATCCTTTTTCCCAGTACTCTGGTTCAGGAATCCCATGGGACCATCTTCCTCGGTTACTCCCCCCAGCTCATACTGTTACTAAAACACCCTTCTCTGTTCTTCCTTTGGATCATTCTTTTTCTTTCTCTTTAATCCCCTTTTCTTTTTCTTATTACTAAGAGATAAAGAAGAAAGTAGCTTGGATTAAAGGAAAATTTTACAATTATCTGGCGGGCTAACTACACCTACAAACCCATTTAGATTTCCATTGGAACTTTTGATTTGGGTCTACAGTTGCAGAGGTCTATACATAAAAGTGGTCCATAGATTACAAAAGCTTTGATATAGCTTCTTCTTTACAAAACTTAAACAAAGTGATCAAATGCGGTGAAAAGATCAGAGAGTTTAGAATCCAAAGGAAGGTGTTTAGTGGCATCAACAAACCTCATTTACTTTAAAATTTTGGAGGGTATAGGGAGGGAATTGGTATGAATTCCCCCTCTGAAGAGAGAGAGAGAGAGAGAGGAGAGAGAGAGAGAGAGAGGAGACCAGGTACAGGAAGCCGGCTCAAGTCGTATCAGTGAACATTATTCATTGCTTTTGTTGTTTTTAGTTAATGTTTAATAAATGTAAGGCTAATGGGTTGATCAAGGAACACTGACATTTCGGCCGCTTTGTCCCTTCACATTCTGTTTCTACCCCTGTTTCTCTGCTATAAAAACCCTTCTCTCCCCCACCCCGGTGTCTTAATTAAGGTCCCTCTCTCTCTAGTCCTTCCTCACCCTGCAATTTTCTGTTCCATTTTCAAGCACTGTTAACTACAAATAACTCTAGTAGTGGAATTTCTTGTAAGTAAGCTTTAATGGATGACACCATTGGTGAAAGATGGAGACCTGATTCTCTCCCCATATTAGGATTCCAACCACCTGAGACCCCAAGAGAGCCCATGGAGTTTCTCTCACGCTCATGGAGTGTTTCCGCTCTCGAAGTGTCTAAAGCTCTTGCACCTCCCACTATGCTTTCCAAGACAACTAGTGGTGGATTTGCTATACCAGAAGATATCGCAGGCGAAGCTGAGGAAACTGCTAGTGTTGCTGGGAATCCTTTTTCTTTTGCTTCTTCTGCTACTTCCCAGCTTGTCATGGAGAGGATAATGTCTCAATCTGTAAGATCTATCAAATCATCATTCACACCCACAAAAACACGAGCTCATTCATTTTCTGGCATTCCATTTTTCGTTTCTTACCAGTTACAACCAACAACCACATCGGTGTGGTGGGCTCTACATTGCATCTGCAAACACATTTTTGTTATTGCTAGAAATTAGTCCCTGAGGATTGACCATTTTTGTCCTGACCCCATATTTTACTTTCAATTTTGTCTTGTGTTTGTAATTTTGTTCTCGTGGTTTCATAATTTATTCTTCCATTAGCAACCATTCTCAGATCCTGACTGTAAGTCGGTATTTGACCTCTTGTGTTGCAGCAAGAAGTGTCGCCGCTTACTTCAGGGAGGCTATCTCACAGCAGCGGTCCTTTGAACGGCGGACAAAGCTGTGGCTCTTTGACGGATAGCCCGCCAGTCTCACCATCTGATAACGACGATATCAAGGTCTGATTTCTCTGTTTCCATGAATATTTCTCATCTCACCTTTCCTCTGTTCTCTGCTTTTTATGGCGATGATTTTTTTTTTGTACTTTCCAATACTATTGACGTGTCGATTCCATCAACCCAGAAGCCTCTCTTAATTTAACAACTTCTTCTTGTTCGACCTCTGTTTGATGTGGACTTTACCATCTTAAGCTTTGGAATTTTCTAATTCCCCTGTAAAACCCTCGAGGTATTCAGTACCCATCTCACTTTAAGATTGTTTTCGGTGTGGTTGCAGCTCTGCCGTTCAAACAACGCTGTGAACACTCAGAACAGAGGTGGAGGAGTTGGCGGTGGCGGAGGCGGCGGTGTGGGTGGAGGTGGAGGTGGTGGCCCTGCTGGTGGCGGAGGCAAGACAGTTGGGAGGTGGTTGAAGGATAGGAGAGAGAAGAAGAAAGAAGAAACCCGAGCACACAACGCCCAGCTCCATGCCACAGTTTCAGTTGCAGGAGTAGCTGCTGCTGTGGCTGCCATTGCTGCTGCTACAGCAGCTTCTAGTGCAGGTAAAGACGAGAATATGGCGAAGACGGACATGGCTGTGGCGTCTGCTGCAACATTAGTGGCTGCCCAATGCGTGGAAGCTGCAGAGGCGATGGGGGCGGAGCGGGATTACCTCGCATCCGTCATTAGCTCTGCTGTTAGTGTACGATCACCAGGAGACATCATGACTCTCACTGCTGCTGCTGCAACAGGTAAGTTCTTGAGTTGGGTTCCCCATTATCACATTTCTTTACTTGAATTGTGGTTGAACTGAATTAGGGTTTGTTGGCAGCTCTGCGTGGGGCTGCAACAATGAAGGCTAGGGTTCTGAGAGAAGTCTGGAATATCGCTGCAGTGATACCAGTCGAAAGAGGAGTGGGTATGGGCACCAACAATAACGGTTCCAATGATAGTAACAGTGGAGAGCTTGGCCCAGAAGACAACTTCCTTGGCATCTGCAGTCAAGACCTTCTCGCCAGAGGCTGTGAGCTCCTCAAACGCACTCGTACAGGTGTGATCTTGAATACCAAAAGGTTTCCATTTTTCCGACATTTTAATGCATTAAATTCAATGTGACTGAAGAAATGCGTCAATGGTGCAGGTGATCTGCATTGGAAAATAGTGTCAGTATATATCAATAGGATGGGTCAGGTAGTCTTTCTCCCTCATCCTCTACCTCTACACACTTATTTTAAGTTGTACTGCAACAAAAAATGATTAAACCAGAACAGAAGCAGCTTTTCTTTTGATTCCTCACTGACATTGCTCCACTTGGTGTGCTTGTTAAACAGTTTTATGAACAGTCAATTTTTAACTCTATGACCACCATTGAATTGAATCATATTCCTCTGCAGGTAATTCTGAAAATGAAGAGCAAACAATTAGCCGGGACCATGACTAAAAAGAAAAAGAGTAAGTCCCCTTTTATTGAATCATCATTCCCTAGAAAACTAGGCTGTGTGTGAAAGAAGGATTGATAGTTTTGCTAGAATCCTCGGGATCCGATAAAGTGTTCGAGCACTACTAAAGTTCATAAATTAAAGAGATGGGTTTGGTCATCAACACTTGTTTAGTTGTTTTCTCCTTAATTTAAGCTGATGAACTCTCAACCAATTGTGTTGCAGATGAGGTTTTAGAGGTGTTAAAGGACATCCCTGCATGGCCTGGGCGGCACTTGTTGCAGGATGGAGAGGAGCGTCGTTACTTTGGGTTGAGAACAGAGTTGCGTGGGGATGTAGAGTTTGAATGCAGGAATCAACGTGAATATGACGTTTGGACCCAAGGCGTTTCTAGGCTTCTAGCCATTGCTGCTGAAAGGAATGGCAGAAACAACTAAGAAATTGAAGAAAAGGATGATTTTTCTTCTTTTAGATATGGTGGCGGGGCCTAATTCTTCATCTGTGTCCACTGTTGTACAGAGAAAGTGAAAGTGAGCAGAAGAGATGATTGGGACATCAGACTATCCTTTTTTCACTTGCAGGGAATATTTTTGGGTCCCCTATCTGTATATGATGGGCAAAGGTGAATGGGTTACATAGTTCTGCAAATATGAAGAGAATCTTGGACTAGTTGCAGAGAGTCAAAAAAGAAAGAACTGGGTTAGGTTAAAAAGAGATGTTGGTTTTATGTTTGATCTTTGGATTACATCTCTGACTTAGTCCTCTGTAAATTCATCCTTGTGGAGGAATTTGCTCTTTTCTTTTTGGTTTGTTTAATGGTTTTCAGTGAAGTAATGGAAACAATCTTTTCAAATGGTCTAAAGCTTTAAAGAAAGAGAGCTAAATCATTGTTAACATTACAGTCTTCTTATCTTACATCTTTTTTGTCTTCTGTTATTATTCCATTAACTACATTCAAGAAGTTAAACCTAATAGGACAAGAGAATGTTGAAAAGGAGATTCTCAGGCACTAAAGCTATAATTCTTCTAGTTTTTTTGTCCCCACAACACTTGAACCTAATCTTAACCCAGTTGGGTTTGGACTAAGTGGACCACAACTGGGTTATGAACTTCTGAACAAGTGATCAAATGTCGTTATCTGCATCTTTCACCAGAAGGCTTCAGCCAAGCAGCACCAAATCCCTAGCATTTGGCAGGCTGCCCACCATTTGTTTAATGAGTCAGGACAGTTTCCTCGGCTCTTTGAGCATGAATTGCAGATAGAATTTGTTTTTCATTTGTGGGTACTGCATAATTTATTTTTGTAACGGCGTTCGAAAAATACACCTGTTAAGAGAGATGATCTACACCTGTTAAAGGTCTTTGATCTTAAAACAATGTGAGTTCTTTCCAAAACTTGCTTAGTTATTTTTTCCTATAAGTACACTAATGTTGTAATATGAAATTTGAACAATCAAATGTGTATTTTGACTTTGATTATTTTCATTTATAAAAATAATAATTATATATTTCATATTTTATAAATCTACATGTTTGTTCTTTAAAAACACACCCTTGTTTTCTCACAGGGTATCACTTCATTTAGAAGGCCTAAAAACATAAAATATCAAATTTCAGACCAAATTTAATCTTAGTACCCACCAAAATGGGCCTAAATTGGCCCGACTAGAAGGCCTGAAATAGGTAAATCACCAAATTTCACAATATCTCGGTTTTCTAAGTTCAAAATCCCTGTTTCCAGTTCCTATTAATATTCCATGGCAATAGTTCCTAAACCCAAGTCCAATAGGTTATAGCAATATTGTTAAATTATTTTTCCTCCCATTTGTTGTAATTGAACTCAAAAACTAAGGATTAAAATATCCCTATCCATATAATTTTTTGTTCTATACGATAGATCTCTCTATTGAATTTCACTATATTTTATGATGAAATATATGTCTCTACAGATATGTAATCGATACAAATACTTCCAAACTTGTTCAAAACCAATGAAGGCTTTTTTTGTTTTTTGGGTTTTCCTGGGTAGGAAAAACCAATGGAGTTAGTATTCCTGCTAGTATTCATGTGCATCTGAAACTCGGATTTACATTCTTTGTTGTGCTTGCTTCATTCCACTGAAGAAGAAATTATTATACACAGAGTGACAGAGATACGAACCCAAAACAAAATACAGAAAGTTCTTTTTCATCTATCGATCGACCACCCTTAAGATTGTAAGAAGGGAGAGAAAGAGATTGATGATGTCAAGATAGAGACACACACAAGCCCAGATGTACTCATCATAGGAATGGCGTTTTATCAAATTGTCTGTATCATAGATGATGAACGCACAGAATATAATGGATGCCAAGGCCCCATATATTGTCACTGAAATCCTTCCCACAGGGATAAATGCCTGCAAAACCAAAAACATGCAAGAACCTTTAAATCTAACGTTCTGTGCACAATTGAGGGGAAAAAATATTGAAACCAAACTTGCCTGTATTAGAGCATAAACCAGAAGCACTATGATTGCTGCAAACAGAAAAGGTCCAAGGAAGTTGAAATCATAACCTCTCCTTGCTGCCCAGAACGTGTACAGAGTAAGGCTTATTACCACCATAGCTGTTAGAATTACAGACTCCAAAATTATCTTCCCTGTAAGGAGTGAAATCAATGGTGTAAATTTAGCTAGAACTGATCACCCTTAAATATATTTAGAATTCTCTTAGTTCTTACCGTCTGTGAATGCACAAGTCACTCCAACTGCCAAGGAAATCGGTACAGTAAACAACCCAAGAAGTAAAAAGTTGACTGGGTACTTCTGGTGGTAGAAGTAGAGCAGAGGTATAGCTGCAAGAATTCATTCAAAGAGAAGATGATAAAATGAAGAACAAAATTGTAGAAGAGAACAATAGATTTGAATTATATTAAAGGTTACCCAAGAGAGGCATGATGATCATGAAAACGTAGAGAGCCAAACCATCCCCTGTTCTGGCAAAGAATTCTGAAACAGGACGGACACGGACGACGATGGCAGCCATAGCAGCTGTGAGAAGCAACTGAAGTGTGAGGATGCTATAGACCTTACGAATGAAAGCCCATCTCAGGGCTGGGTTCTCCACCATTGTCGGATAAAGTTGTTGTTGCCAGCCGGATTCAATGTCAGTTTTCCGGTAAGGTTGATTCCATGTATACATCTTTGCTTCTTTCTTCTTTCTCTCGTACTCGTCAAGAGAGAGAGAGACGAATTGAAGGTGTAAAAGAGATGAAACTAAGAGATTAGAATTGAGAAGCAGGTGCGAGTATAAATCAAGGAAGAAGATGGATTGAATCTGATGAAGCTCAAAGTTGGATTCTCGGAGAATAATTTCTGGATTTTTCTCGTGAAGTATCGTAGAGTGTGGTGGAGGGTTGCATGAAACTTCGAATGTTGCTCGCGACGAGTGGAGCGCTGTGACGCTACTAAGCCTAGATGGACACAGGTGTGGAATGACTGACACCTATTTTGAGCCCACCATGTAAACAGAGTACAATCCAACATGCAAGATCGATGGGTTTGGAGTCCGGATCGTCTCTCTTGACGGCTGTTGACCTCGAATTATAGGAGTTCCACACTGTTAAAGTGATAGGTTTTTTCTTTTACTTGTGGGTCCAACATAATTTGTGGTTGTAATATTGTCAAGAGAGCATAATGTTTTTTGTCAGATAAGATGATCCACACTCATGGGTTTGGGTAACAGGAAAGAAAAATGCTTTGCTATTGATAAAATAATTTAACCTGAGCAGGGTGGCAATGACAGACTAATAGCATGTGGTCAAGATTTTGAATCTTGTAGATGTGTTTATGGTGCTATAGTGACACTTTCTTATGTAGAGGCAATAAATCCAAGGAGGTTCTGGATTTCAAATCCACTCATCTACACTTTCCTACCCTTGCCCCCATTCCTGTCCCCTCAACATACGGTCCCAATTCGTGTGACTAGTTTGATGATGACCCAAATAGATAGTTTAAATCGCCTTAAACCTAAGGGCAAAGGCAAGAAACCCAAAGGAGTGAAACCATTAAAAGTTGAAGAAAATGGGTTAGTGTCTTTATTGTGATCTTCCTTATTTAATTTGTACTATCTTTAAAATGAGTACTTTTTTGGTGTTAAACTATTTGGGGTTGTAGTCCCATTCTCTTGTGGGTGCAAATATTTATTTTGGAGTACTTCATTCGAGTGAGTATTCCATGTGTCGATTGTGTCAAGAGTGAGTGCTCTCTGATCATTGTAGTGACCTACCTTTGTTAGATAAATGTTGAGTAATATAAAGCCATATTAGGGCATTAATAGAAGCAGATCACAATTACTCGTTGTGCTATTCAAACATGTGTTCCTTGTGTGTTATGCATGTTTGATGAGAGACCAGCAAACCCACTTGATGGCACCAGCATTGGCACCATCACATGCTTCTCTGACCAACTCTCCCTGCATTTCTGCCTTTAACGTACCTCTATTGGGGTAGATTCAAGCCCAGCCCAGGCCAAACCCTGTTAATTTCAATGTAGAGGACTGGTGGCCCTTCCACTCCCACATTTTCTTTCCTATCTCTGCTTTTATGTGGGCCTTAAATTATGATTTTAAAGCAACTATGTTCTTATCTTATCCCTACATCCTTCATTGCATAAAGCCACCAAAGAAAGAACTGTTGCAGGCTCAAATGCTTTGCAGATATCACATGTTCTTGGTCTCACTTTCTATTATTTGCATTCTGCTTTTGCCTGTTAAATGATATCAATGTTGACCCAAAATGTCAACAAAATTAGAAAAATTCAGCAAAATTTTTTGCATCTTCTCTAGCATCCCAAAGAGTTTCAGGGTTGTAAGACTTCATAAATAGAAGGGTAGGGTATTTAAACTTATAGTTTTGGTTACAAGAGTTTAAAAGCTCAGAAAACCCTAAACCTTAAAATTTGAAAAACTGTGAGATTTTGCTTAATAGGTGTCTTGATCATGTAGATGAAAAGATGTCATGAGAGAATAAATGAGAGATTCCAACCACCCAGCATTATAGAGGAACCAAAGCTTGACTAGTTTCAACAGAATTCCATCAATCATACACTTCTCATCTTAATCAACAAATCATGAAGACATGTTCAAAAAAATTTATATGTAGTGCACCTAAACAAAAGTGTTAGGTTTTTCAGCTTATGCTGCTGTTGTTGCTGTTTGGTAATATTTCCTTTTCCATAAATCCCAACAACCTTCCATAAGTGTATTCAATACTGAGCAAGAAGAAGATTATGTCTGGTTTATTTCAATAAATTGCATCTTTATTATTCTATTTCAGATCATATTTTTTCAATCCTTATCCATGATTTAGTTTTTCTCCTCTCGTTTTTTTCGCATCTGGCTTTAGTATAGAGCTTTTGGCAAAGACCCCCACCCCGAATCCAAATCCTCTCTGCTCAAGAAGAGTGTCCGCCCATCCATCAAGGCCTCTAAATGGGCGACTCGCGACTGCTTAGTACACGCGCAGACCATGTGTTGTCCATTCAGAAGCCTGAAAAGATGAGCTGATGCTCTTCTCGGACGGAGAGGATATTTATTGCCCTCCTCTCTAGGGCTACCAAACTCTTTCTTTTCCCTTAATTGCGCTCACATTCAACCTCAATAATGTATTATGTTTGGTCCTAATCAGGAGAGGGATCTCTATTGAGAGCAACTAGATTGTTATCTTAATATCATTTCATCCATAACCAAACCATTATTTGTCTTTTACAAGGTTCTTTTCCTATAAATTTGAGCTGAGGCTTGATCAGTTTTCATAAGGTAAGTTCTAAAGAAAGAGCAATGGCCCTATTGGAAGTCAAGCCCAGTTTGATCACTGCCATTACTACAACTAGTAGTAGTGTGTTTGAAACAGGAAAGTATGAAGTGAAGTCCATGACTGTAGATACTGAAGATTCAATCCCTTCTCCCCCTCCCAAGCCTCTGTTAATATTCACACCAGTGAAAGAAGGAAGTTACCCTGTTCTCCTCTTTCTTCATGGCACTTTTCTCTACACTTCCTTCTACTCAGAGCTTCTCTCATTTATATCTTCCCATGGATATATAACTGTCGCTCCCCAGGTTTGTCTTCTCTGTATCACATTTTCATGCTGTTGCTTGCATTAGTGCACTGATTTTTAAGGACCCTTAAGAGCCCAAAAGGGAAGTTAGGTTTCAGAACTTCCCCAATCAGGTTAATTATTTTCTATTTCTTTGGTTGTGAGCCTTGGTAGCAGCAGATTTTGTTTCACCTTGACCATTCTGAGCTGAATCCAAAGAGAATTTCTCTTCATTCTATTTTAGGATCATATGATTATTTTGGTAGTTACTTGTACAAGGTAACTTAAAATTATATGAGACTTAAGGTTTCGGGTTTTTCTATAAATAGTTTAAGTGGGGTATGCTAGGTAACAAGGGCAAGTAAAGGACATCATTTCGTAAGGTATGAGAGTTGTGAGGTTTTCGGAATATAGTGAAATCTTCTTCTTCTTTTTTCTGGTAAGGTAGGCAATTTTGCCGAACAACGTTAAATTCTTTGATCCAGTGTGTTTTGTTTGTATTCTTCATCGTGGTTGTATGTCCGTCTCCGATAAGATTCACTTTAAAATTGTTGTGTGGGTACTTCTTTTTATTTGTAAGTGATCTAAAAAGTAATGAAGAGATGGATTGTTGTTTGCAATTTTCATTTTTGTTCGAGTTTTCATTTTTCCATATGGATTGACACAAATCAAGTATCTAAGTTGATTTAAATTTTCAGCTATACAAGCCCTTGATGATTATTTCGGGCACTGACGAGATAAACTACGCAGCAGAGGTCACAGACTGGTTTTCCACTGGCCTGCAATCGTTGCTCCCAGAAAAAGTTGAAGCAGATCTAACTAAGCTTGCCCTTGCAGGCCATAGCAGAGGAGGCAAAGCAGCTTTTGCTCTTGCTTTAGGCACCTATGCTAAGACATCACTTAGCTTTTCTGTGTTAATAGGAATCGACCCAGTTGCAGGAAAAAGTAAAGATCATCAAGTGGAGCCTCAAATCCTCACCTATGAAGAAGAATCATTTGATCTTGGAATCCCTGTAATGGTGCTGGGAACTGGGTTGGGAGACAAAAAGAAATATTGTTGCTGTGCTTGTGCACCTAAGGAAGTGAATCATGAGGAGTTCTTCAGGGAATGTAAACCCATAAAGGGTCATATGGTGGTTTCTGATTATGGTCATATGGACATGTTGAATGATAATCCACCAGGCATTATTGGGCTTTTTTCAAGCTATACCTGCAAGAATGGAAGTGGTTCTAGAGATCTCATGAGAAGATGTGTTGGTGGGATTGTTGTTGCAACTGTAAAAGCTTATTTGCAGGGTGATGCTACAGATCTTAAAGCTATTGTTGATGATCCTACCATTGCTCCAACGGCACTTGATTCAGTTGTGTTAAATGAATAGTTACCTTGGGCGTCAAAAAAAAAAGAAGAAGTTACAGTCCATTTTCATTGAGTCCTATGTAATAGCGTAATGCATGCATGCATGGTAAGTGATATTATCCAAGTAAGAGGGGGTGTAAGTACTATTTGTCCAACTAAGAAGGAGGTAAGTGATATTTATCCTAATAATAATAATAAAAAAAAAAGATTAATTAATACCCCAGAGTTTGTAAATCGTTACGTTTATTCTGGTAGTAGGTATCCCTCTCCAAATGGCTAGAGCTTTCATTTTACTCCAAGTAGGCATTTCTAGGATTCGAACTTTTGATGTGATGCCGACTTTGATACCAAATGTTAGTTACTTGAACAACCCTCCAAACCCTTTAACCTATTACATACTATGTTAGATTAATTTAGTGCTCATACACCAAATCAAGCCTTATTAGGCACATAACAACATCAGTTTAAAGTTAGGGTCCAATTGAAGTATAAAATTGTTTTCTCACACATCTAAGGATTTATTCGATTTGATGAATCTATGTATTTGAAATAGAATCGAATTTCAATTTTTGGAAAATCAAGGTAACATTGACGGAACGATAGAATCTGATTCATGAATCCACTGATTTATAGTACTAGAGATGGAATCTAGTGATTCCACCCAATCCCCAAGAATCCATAAAATCTATTTTTTAGGCAAAAACTTGAAATCCATAAATCTATTAGATGTTTTCTAGTCATTGAGATTTAAAAAAAAAAAAAAATACGTATTGAGATGGACCCAAATTGGCTCTGCCCAAAATAGGTAAACTATCAAATTTCACAAAGATCTTGATTTTCTAATCCTATCAAGATCGAGATCTTAAAACCTATTAGAAGTGCAAGTTTGGCCCTGACGGCTCTGATCCTTCCTGAACCCGAATAGGGCTTGGGCTCAAGATTTTGGCCTAAGGGCGTGTTAGGGCCAAAGGCGGGCTTGAAATTACTCTTTAGCCGCCAGGCCTGTCTCGACCCGTCCTTAATTTTTTGGCCTAGTAATTTTGACCATGATTCTAGCTTATATTGCATCTAAGTATTCATGTGCATCGGAAACTCGGATTTACATTCTTTGCTATGCTTGCGTCATTCCACTGAAGAAGAAATCATTAATTATACACAGAGCTTCGAACCCAAAACAAAATACAGACAGTTCTTTTTTATCTATCGATTGACCACCCTTAAGAGAGTAAGAAGGGAGAGAAAGAGGTTGATGATGTCAAGATAGAGACACACACAAGCCCAGATGTACTCGTCATAGGAATGGCGTTTTATCAAATTGTCTGTATCATAGATGATGAACGCAGAGAATATAATGGATGCCAAGGCCCCATATATTGTCACTGAAATCCTTCCCACAGGGATAAATATCTGCAAAAACCAAAAACAAGAACCTTTAAATCTAATGTTCTATGTACAATTGAGGGAAAATATATTGAAACCAAACTTGCCTGTATTAGAGCATAAACCAGAAGCACTATGATTGCTGCAAACAGAAAAGGCCCAAGGAAGCTGAAATCATAACCTCTCCTTGCTGCCCAGAACGTGTACAGAGTAAGGCTTATTACCACCATAGCTGTCAGAACTACTGACTCCAAAATTATCTTCCCTGTAAGGAGTGAAATCGATGGTGTAAATTTAGCTAGAACTGATCACCCTTAATATATATCTAGAATTCTCTTAGTTCTTACCGCTTATGAATGCACAAGTCACTCCAACTGCCAAGGAAAGTGGTACAGTAAACAACCCAAGAAGAAAAAAATTGAGTGGGTACTTCTGGTGGTAGAAGTAGAGCAGAGGTATGGCTGCAAGAATTCATTCAAAGAGAAGAACAGAGGATGATGAGAAGATGATATGCGAAGAATAAAATTGTAGAAGATTTGAAATGTGTTAAAGGCTACCCAAGAGAGGCATGATGATGATGAAAATGTAGAGAGCCAAACCCTCCCCTGTTCTGGCAAAGAATTCTGAAACGGGACGGACAAGGACAACGATGGCAGCCATAGCAACTGTGAGAAGCAACTGAAGTGTGAGGATGGAATAGACCTTACGAATGAAAGCCCATCTCAGGGCTGGGTTCTCCACCATCGCCGGATAAAGTTGCCGGCCGGATTCGATGTCTGTTTTCCGGTAGGGTTGATTCCATGTATACATATCTTTGCTTCCTTCTTCTTTCTCTCGTACTCGTCAAGAGAGAGAGACACGAATTGAAGGTGTAAAAGCGATGAAATTAAGCGAGAATTGAGTCGCAGCCTCGCAGGTTCGCGTATAAATCAAGGAAGAAGATGGAATTGAATCTGATGAAGCTCAAAGTTGGATTCTCGGAGAGTAATTTCTGGATTTTTCTCGTGAAGTATCGTAGAGTGTGGTGGAGGGTTGCATGAAAGTTCGAATGTTGTTGGCGACACGTGGAGGGCTATGACCCTATTTGTGATGTTGTCTCACTTCTTGGGGAATCTGTTCTCCTGCGACTTTCTCTGTTTTTTTTCCTTTATCACCAGTTTTGATCCTCACCATTTGCAGCTCGGTGTTGAGCATTAATTGAAGCACGATTACCAAAAACAGCTAAATGCGCATTAACTGCAGCACGATTCCCAAGAAATTATAAACTTGTATGCCTACAAAAATTAGTCACACATGCGTGATACATATGCTTGGGTAACAGGAAAGGCTTTGTTGTTTTCCTTTTTTTTCTTCTGATAGCAATTTTATTTAAGCAGTAGAGCTGAGGAAATAGGGCTACAAAATGACTGCAACCAAGGAGCGGATATGGACCAAGAGATCATGCCGACAACTGATCTCACCCTCCAAGCTTGGTGGCCAGCTACACAATTGACATGCTTAGGAGCATAAGAGATGCCACATTTTTCAAACCTATTACAAATGTTACAGATATCTGCAATTAGGGGCTCAATATCAGGAGGTGGCTTAAGGGCTTGATGGCGTTTACAGAACTTCTTCATCAGGTCCAAGCAGTCCCAACTCAAAAAAAGCTACATGCAGAAGAGCTGTGCGAAAAGCTTGGGCTTCATCCATGATAGCAGACTGAGCCACACTAGGCTCAGAAACACCAAGAATGGTCTCCCCCCTCAAGTTTCCAATCACAAAACCCAAGCCCGCTTGGCCCATTTTGGCATTGAAGACAACATCCACATTGATTTTATAGGCCAATTTAGGTGGTGGGCTCCATGATTGCTGGTGGCTAGTTACTTGAGCTCTTGGGATCCAAACTTTTTTTAATTTCTGGGTTTGAAAGAACTCATCAAAGCGACAAAGCACACCTCTTCAGGTCTCCAAATTCTTCTCTTGAATAATCTATCATCCCTGCTTGCGACCCAGATATACCAACACAGGTATAAACAACGAGCATGGAAGGCTTTCTGGTGTTCTTTATCTTTCAAAGGATATTCCATAAGGTGCTCCAGAAAAACAATAGGTAACATTTGTAGCGGAAAAATAAGTAGTATTTGAACAACAATGAATTGAATGTGGATAAGAATGAACCAACAAAAGCAACTAAGATTACAGGTAAGAGAAAAGAAAAAGGATCAATATGTTTGATGAGAATAAGAAGAAAAGAGTTGTTAACAATGATGTGTTAACCAACACTAGAAGATGTAGAAAATATGGAACTGATACTTTGTCATGATTTGCATTGTTGGCTGCAAGCTGCAACAAATAAAAATCCCTTCCAACCCCACATTTTCTTTCCCTATCTCAACTTTTATGTAGACCTTAAATTGTGATTTTGAAGCAACCATATTCTTATCTTGTCTCCATATCCTTTATTGCGTAAAGCTACCCATAGAACTTGCATATGTCACACATTTTTCGTCTCTCTTTCTATTATTTCCATCAATTAGAAAAATTCTACAAAAATGTCGGATCTTCTCCAGCAATCTAAAGAGTTTCCAGGGTTGTAAGACTGTAGAAGCGAAAGAATTATATTCAAACTTGTGGTTTCAATTACAAGAGTTTACACGTCCGAAAACCCTAAACTCTAAACCTTAAATTTTGTAAAACCGTATAAGATATTTTGCTTAATTAACAGATCTCTGGAGTCTGGATCATGTAGATGAAAAGATGTCATGAGAG
This sequence comes from Hakea prostrata, assembly GCF_041222555.1. Lineage (NCBI taxonomy): Eukaryota > Viridiplantae > Streptophyta > Magnoliopsida > Proteales > Proteaceae > Hakea > Hakea prostrata. The sequence goes on along the minus strand of NC_142609.1, from coordinate 45,429,850 downwards.
AATAAATAAGAGACACCAGCTCTAAGTTACAATAGGAGAGAGGCTCCAACCACCTAGCATTGACTGTTTCAACAGAATCCACCTTACACTTCTTATCTTAGTCAACAAATCATGAAATCAGATTAAAAAAAATTTCTGTAGTGCATGCACGTAGACAAAAGTGTTAGGCTTTTTAGCATAGTGTTGTTGGGACATCCTTTTCCTAAATGTAAAGCCAAACAACCTTTGAGATATGTATTCAATATCCAACAAAAAGAATATTTTGTCTGGTTTATTTCAATCAATTGCATATTTAGATGAAAAATATGTCATTTAAAATTGGATTCATATTTTTTCCAATCCTTAACCATGGTTTAGTTTCTCTCTTCTCATTTTTTCGCATCTAACTTTGCCACCGCCTTCTCTTTGAAATGGACTTTGATAAAAATCCATAAAAAATGGCAAACAAACTTAATTTTAACTGAAGTCGATCTATCTTAATTAAGCTCTTAGTAAAGAACCCCCCGCCCCCTTCGAGCCTGAATTGTTTATCCGTCAAGGTAGATGCCTATGCTCCATTAACACTTCTCCATCTCACAGTAGGAGGATGACTCAAGTAAAGCCCATTATCCATTTAGGATCTCACATTTGATTCATTTTGTTAGCACTCACCAGTAGATCCATCTCTACTATGCTGTGGAGAATCGTGAGGCGCGCACAATCTTCTGCCGTGTTAGATAGGGGATCTAGACTCTCCCCCACCCAACCCACTAGGTTACCACCCTCTTTCCTTCCCTTTAATTGCTTTGTATCACGTTTGGTCCTAATATTGCTGAAGAGAGGGACTTTGAATGCAACCATATTTTTATCCTCATATCATTAAATCCATAATCAATCAAACCAAACCATTATTTCCCCTTTGAAGACTCTTTTCCTATAAATAGGAGCAGAGGCTTGATCAGTTTCCATTAAGGTAAGATCTGAAGAAAGAGCAATGGCCCAAGTGAAAGTAAAGCCCAGTTCGATCTCTGCCATTTCCTCAAATAGTGGTAGTGTGTTTGAAATAGGAAAGTATGAAGTGATGTCCATAAGTGAAGATGCTGGAGATTCAATCTCTTCTCCTCCCAGGCCTTTGTTAATATTCACACCGGCGAAAGAAGGAACTTACCCTGTTGTCCTCTTTCTTCATGGCTTTTCTCTCTACACTTCCTTCTACTCACAGCTTCTCTCATTTATTTCTTCCCATGGATATATAACTGTCGCTCCCCAGGTTTGTCTTCTCTGTATCATATCTTTCTTGCTGGTTGCTTGGATAAGTGCACTGATTCTTAAGGAACATTTAGAGGCCAAAGGGAAGTTGGGTTTCAGAACTTCCCTGCTACCCAGGTTAATTAGGGTTAGCTGATTGTTCTATTTCTTTGTTGTGAGCAGTGGTAACAGCAGATTTTGTTACCATTCTGAGCTGAATCTAGAGAGGATTTTTCTTCATTCTATTTTAGAACTATATGAGTATTTTGGTAAGTTTATATACAAAGATCTGTTGGGTTTGGGTATGTTTTGTATTCTTCGGATCCAATGATTTTGACTGTATTTGTAATTAGAACGGATTTCAGGCTAATTATTTCTTATAATTACAGGGATTAGGGTTTTTGGGTTTTTCTAGTAGTTTTTGTGGGATATATGAAGTAACGAAGGCAAGTAAAAAGTAACACTTTATAAGGTGAGAGTGTGTAGAGTTTTATAGTGAGTACTTTTTCTCTTTCTAGTAAATGTAGATAATTGATTAAATGTGTTTTGCTTGTATTCTTCTTCGTGATTGTACATACATTCCCGAGAAGATTAGCTATATATGTTGTGGGTTTTTAATTTTTAAAGTAACCTGAGAAAAGTAATAAGGAGATGGATTCTTATTTGCAATTTTCATTTTTGTCCAACTTTTGGTTTTTTTACATGGATTTGACACAAATCATGTATCTAATCTGATTTAAATTTTCAGCTGTACAAACCCTTCATGGGTGTTTCAGGCACCGACGAGATAAACTATGCAGCAGAGGTCACAGACTGGTTTTCCACTGGCCTGCAACTGTTGCTCCCAAAAAAAGTTGAAGCAGACCTAAGCAAGCTTGCCCTTGCAGGCCATAGCAGAGGTGGCAAAACAGCTTTTGCTCTTGCATTAGGCACCTATGCTAAGCCATCACTTAACTTTTCTGCATTAATTGGAATCGACCCAGTTGCAGGAAAAAGCAAAGATTGTCAAGTGGAGCCCAAAATCCTTACTTATGAAGAACAATCACTTGATCTTGGAATTCCTGTAATGGTGGTGGGAACTGGGTTGGGAGATAAAAAGAAGAATATGTGTTTCTGTTCTTGTGCTCCTAAGGATGTGAATCATGAGGAGTTCTTCAGGGAATGTAAACCCATAAAGGGTCATATGGTGGTTTCTGATTATGGTCATATGGACATGCTGGATGATAAACCATCAGGCATTATTGGGATGTTTTCAAGCTACAGCTGCAAGAATGGAAGTGGTTCCAGATATCTCATGAGAAAATGTGTTGGTGGGATTGTTGTTGCAACTGTGAAAGCTTATCTTCATGGTGATGATTCAGATCTTAAAGCTATTATTGGAGATCCTACCATTGCTCCTACTGCACTTGATTCAGTTGTGTTAAATGAATAGTAACAGTTCATCTTCATTGGGTTTGCGTCCTATGTAATAGTGTAAGGGAGTTGATGTTTCCTACCAAAAAAAAAAAAAGGAGTTGATGTTTTTGATTTGTGGCAGCAGCTATATATATGCTGTTGATGATTGTGGTTGTCCGTTTAATTATTAAAAGAATCCTGCTCTTTATGAAATTACTGTTGCCCTCTCAGTTTTAATAGTGTTAAGCTAAATGTTTAATGTCTAATTTTCCCTTTTACAATTAAAAAGGCTAAAGATAATATTATTGTCATTTAGAAAAAAATTATATAAAATAATTTTACATGTGTATTTTTATAATTTTGGATTCAAAAATAAAATCCTATTGGTAGTAGAAATTTTCTAAAATTGTTAACATCAAATTAGACAATAAGTAAATAAAATTTTATGAGTAGTAGAAATTTCTTAAAATTGATAACACTCAACTAGAAAGTAGATAAAAAAAATTAATTACCAAATTGAAAAGTAAAAATATAAAATTTTAAAAAAAATATATTTTCTCTCTTTATTTTGAAAAAGAAGATTGTTTAATTAGATTTAAGTTCTCTTTAATTACTTAGGATAGTAATATAATTTAATATAAAGAGTAAATAAGTAATATAAAATCGTGGGATTAATTCTGGATTTTTAATAAATAAAACATTTCACGTTATCTAATGGAGTTTAATGGTAGGGGCAACAATAATTACAAGCAAAATTGGAGATAGAATTAGTAATTTCAAAAAGTATAGGGGATCTCCTAAAATTTATTCTAAATTACAAAAAGAACCTATAATCTTTGAATGGGCCCTAATCGGTCTCAAATTTTTTTGTTCAGGTTTGATTGGGTTAGCTGTAGTCTGTAGGAATGTCAATACAACCATGTTGGTCTGGACCGGCCCAAACCCACCTTGAATGGGCCTAAGCCTGGGCTAACTATTTTAATTTGAAGAGTGAGTTTGGGTAACAAATTAATTGGCCCAAACAGGTTCAAGTAGGTTCAGGTTTTTCCCTTGAGCCAACCGGGACTGGCCCTTCCCTATCTTGTGTTAATTTATTCAAATCAGAATTACATATAAATTGAGTTTGAATTATATAACCTAATATTCAACAAACTTTAATATTCATGAATTACTATGCATTTTATTTTATTTTCGAGGTTAAAAGTCAGTGTTGTTTTAGGGTAAAATAGGGATAGCCCGTCCCTATCAGCGTAAATCAATGTGCATCAAGCTTAAAAAAACCTTAAGGTTTGGGGCAAGGTTTAAAGTATCGGTATTGAATATCATATCGGTCATGTGATTTTAAGAGACGTATCGTCTCGTATCGAGTATTTTATCGTTCACAAATATATTTTAGTGCAATTCAATAGAGAAACGTATAAAGATTTATCATATCAATTGTGTTAAATATAGATATGTATTGCCTAGTATCGTATAGTATCGTGGAATACTGTAAACCTTGATTTAGGGTTCTCAAACCCTAGCAAATTGGATTGGATTTGAACTTGCGAGTATAGATCCCTAGGGTGACATTGTGTTTAGAACCCAACTCGGCCCATTAACACCCCTAGAACTTAACAGGTGTGTGATGAAATTGCACAAATAATTAAGCAAACTTTACAACATTACAAAGAGCTTCAAGACATTATAACTATCCTTTGGTTAAACAAATTATCTGAAGAAGATCATTTAACCGTTTTAAGAGCCTAAAAATTAAACATTTCTTATCACAACCCTTCTTCTTCGTTGCAGAAGTATTTATAGTTCTCCGAAGAAAAACATTCTTAGAATCAACTCTGAGCCAACCACCCGTTTTAGGCCTCATCTTATCCTTTCAAAACCTAATCACATTAAAAACCTTTGTGATAGTTTCAAGCTTGGGTTCTCTTTAATGATATTCAATCTCTCCAGAAGGAGAAGAATTAAGAAATGCTTTTAAAGACATGGAAGTAACTTGGGTCCTCTTTAATGACATTCAATCTCTCCAGAAGGAGATGGACTAAGAAATGATTTTCAAAGACATAGAAGCAACTTGGGTCCTCTTTAATAATAATCATTAATCAATCTCTGCAGAAGGAGATGGATTAAGAAATGAATTTAAAGACAGAGAGACATTTGTTCATTCAATTTCAACTCCAGAATAACCAAGATATCCTAGGATTTAGGAGAGCTACCCAGAAAGCAATAGTTTATTTTCAGCTAGCCCAACCGTAGCACAAAACTCAAAAACCTTTTAAATCATTTTAATGGTGTAGGGTCACATGACAGCAAGTGTGAAATGTCAAAACCAAATAAAAAAAAATAGTTTATAGAAACAGAAACGGTTCAATTTGGTTTCAGTACATATGATGTCAAAGGATTGTTGTTAAAATGGCACTGAAATCCAAAACTATGACTCCAATTAGTTGCTCAAGATAACGAATCTGGATCTTCTCCCCGTCGGGGGAGCACAGCTCCCCCATGGCTTCCTGACCACAAACATCAGTGGGTCCCACTGGTGAAAAAAAACTTTTTTTTATTTTTTCTAAAAAATATTTTTCACCGTGGGCCCCACTGATGTTTGTGGTCAAGAAGCGTGGGGGGAGCACTTGGTGCTCCCTTGTACGGGTTGCTGATCCGGACTCAAGATAACAAGAGAAAACACGAAAACCAAGAAGCTTGACATTCTCTAGAAAAAATCAATTTAAGACAAATTATTATTTTTATGACTAATTGGATTTGAATCACTTGATATGAAATAAAAATTTAGAGACAATGTCATTTTTTTTTATTTGCAATACTAGGAATCAATGACACAAAATTCATGAGACTGAATCAAAAACACGTTAGTCTTCGAAAGAACAAATTCAGACTCTTTCATTCAAATTTTGTTTTTTCTTTCTTGCATTGATTTTGGACCAAGTGAAGGCTCTCCAATTTGGTCAAGTTAATTTGGACGCAATAAAACACATTTAGGAACTTCAATTCAGGTTGTGTCTTTCTTTTATAGGTATTAACTTAGACCCATTAAAAATTTGCAGTTTGACCAAATCAATTGGAGCGACATCCATTATAATCCTCAACACAATTGATCAAGGAGGAATTTAATTAACTAATGTTCTATCAAATAAATAACAAACCTGAAAATAAGTATTCCATGCAATTCCTTTTAACCAATGAGTTGTAATCAATTTGTTTTCAAATTAGTTTACCGTAATTAATTCATATTAACCAATGCATTGTTAAAAGAAAATAAAATAACAATGATGTGCTCTAAAAATAATAATAATAATAATAACCCAATTGCACCTTCAAATGGGTTTGAAGAATAAACTAATCATGAAAGACATATAGATCAAAAAATTCAAAAATGGTGAACCAAATTTAATTCTCAAAAAACGAGTCAAATAAGATTATCAATCTTAAAGATTGCTTAAATAAGAAAAGAATACAGTTATTAAACTCACTATAATTAATGCACTGCATTGTTAGAATCAAAGTACAAAAGGAAACACTAACATCAATTCAGAGTAATCTTGACATTGTTAAAAGGTAATCATGAAAACTCATTTTTTCTTCTTTTTGATAATAATCATGAAAACCAAAGTAGAAAAGCTCTATTCATTTTCTTTTTCCTTTCAAAGTATTGTATTCAAACTTTTAAGGGCTGATCAGACCAGCAACCTAAGAATTCTCTGCCAAGTTTTTAGCCAATTCCCCTCCCTTTTGGGATCATTGGATTATCTATAACTTTCAACCAACTACAATCCTCTGCTCTACAAACTGAGCTAAGATCGGTTCTATCAATAAGAGAGGGTTAACATTAAATGATAGAAAAAATCTCAAAAATGACAAAACAAAGCATATTAATCAACCATGGATCAATTTTATCATTCTAATTCATTCAAATACAAAGAAGGAAGCATTCAATATGATCAAATCATTCCTCAAAATGAAACGAATATGATTAATGACTATTAAATAAGAGAGTGGAAGTAACTTACCCATATAGAAGGATTACTCACAAATCAATTGAGTCACAAATTGAATCGTTGGCGGCTTGTTGCTAGCAGCTTTCAATCATTACATAATAAAAGTCACAAAGAAAGTCATAATGCTTTAAAGAATATTAGGGTTTAAGCACAAGATTATAAAGCATTACATCATGAGTATCTAGTTTGGCATCTCCAGACCGTTACTTCCAATTAGTATTTATAGAACAACACTAGATTCTACAGTTAGTCGGACTCTCCCACAAAGGCCTATTACACTGTTGGATCGTAAGTTCGTAACTAATCCAATGACCTATATTAAAACAGGGTATAACTCAAATACCCAAATCATATTTAAGTATGACTTGAATACTTCAACATACATAACACTCTTAGATGTCAAAAATTATATATTATTTATTTATTTGAAAAGTTTTCTTTTCTTCTCCCTCTCAATGAATACAACCTATGTAATTGGACCGTGGTCAATTATTGCTTCTATGGATGATTTTCTATCTATAATTCAGGATCCAATGTTGATTTCGTGCACATTTAAAAACATATGAATTTATTTTGAGAATATTCTAATCAAAGGTCTACACACTTTGAAAAAAAAATAACTCTTTTCCCACAAAGAATAGATTAAAAATAAACAAAGTAACCTAGTTTATTTTGGTAGGAAACAAAGTAACCTAATTAAAGTCATCAAAATGAAGAAAAGAGTAACCCATCCAGGCCACCATTTTAGTGATTGTAAATCCACGACAATGATATAAACCAGTGGAAGCTGTTTTGGCGTAGCTTGCTTCCAGGAAAGAAAGAATCAAAAAAGCTTCAGTAACTTAAACAGTCTTAATCATATACCAACAATGGTGAACAAAATGAAGAACAGGGGATAAAGATTTGATATGACAGTGATGTATGATGTATCGTAATCGTAGTAAATGACAACTCCAAACATATGAATGCATAGTAGCTTGTCTGCGTGTGAAGATGGATCAAAATTATTGATTGATCATGAATGAATGAAAGATGGGACTTGGAGTTCTCCAATCCTATTGCTTTCCCAGGTAGTAAAAACCTCTGAATCCAACAACAATGTCAAATCAAGTTCCAAATTCATATATATACATAATACATATGCCCACCCATGCCTTGCCCATGTCCAGTTTTCCAGCTTCTCCTCCTTGCCCATGCCCATATAATTATAAATGCTTATCTATCTTTGAAATGAATTTTTGGTCATATATTTTGATGGACAATCCAAATATACAGTGACAATTCTTGTGATGCTGTTCTAGCCATTAGTTGAGAACTCTCCTTTCTTTTTTTATTTTAGATAGTGAAAAGTTTTTCTTTCCATCCAAGAGATGTAAACCGTTAAATTTCTATGTTCATTCATCTTTCTATTCCCATTCGTCAATTCTTGCTGTTCATTTTAGCACCATCGACCCCATCCCTTCAACTATTAACAGCTGCTGCACCTAATCCAGTGAAAGACAAAAGCTAAATCTAGAGGAGGAGAAGTCTTATCTCATGAAGAGAAATAGTAAATGGGAGATTTGAATAGAACCTGGAATTTGAAAGAATGGGTTTCGCGTAGAACAGCAGAATGCAAAAGCAAATCTGGTAGTGTTATCACTTTTTAGAGACCAGAGACACTCATACATCATAGTACTATAAAACAAAAGCATGAATACTTCCATGGGAGGAGATCCACAACTCTAAACATCAAAGAAAAAGCGAAGAGAAGAAAACAAAAACACCATTTGTTTGGGTTTGAGTTTAGAAAGATCACTAACCAACAAATGTTACTAGAAGTAGAAGCCAGATTAAGTTGAAACCCAGATAAAGAAGACATCTGCACTGGGTATGCAGTAAATTTGGAAAGTTCAAACCTATCATTCTTTGCAGTGTAAAGTGAGGTTTGAGGTTTGAACGAAGACAAAATGAATATTAATTAATAACGTCAATAATAATTGCATTTAAGTCAGAAACCAAAAGACCCCACTTCAACCTAAACACATGCAGAGTCAGAGAAGAAAAGAAGCCTCAAGGTTCAAGGTGACTCAGTTAAAAACTGCATTCCTCATGATTTTTCCCGTCTCTTTCAGGAAAGAAATTCAATTCATACATACACCAGATTCACAGAGAAGATCTGCAGAGCTTATCTTTTACTTTCTCCTCAGCTAAGCTTTCTGGGTTCTTGCTGTAATTCTTCCTTGTTGCTTCTATGGCATGAAGAACTTGTTTCCACATTTGCAACGCCAAGCTTCTGGGTAGTACTCAAGGGGTGTACTCTGACCGGGTTGAATGGGTATATGCACTGGCTTGCAAGGTGAACACCTCCCACACTTGGAACGGCAACTCGGTGGAGAAGATCCAGGGCCAGTGAGTTTCCTCCGAGTTAGTTCTACTACTCTCTCCCAACCCTGCAACCAATGGCTTTCTTTTCTCGCCCGAGCTTCTTCTCTCTCTTCCTTTACTTCTCCACCTGAAAGAAAGAAATCACACTATGCATCAGGAATTGAAAGAAACATGATTGAGTGAGTCAAATCGAAAAGGCCGACAACTTTGAACGTACCGAGTTGGCGAATCGGTGAGGAAGCAGAGTGAGAAGTTATGGCGGCGAAGGCAAAGAAGAGGAGAACGAGAGCAGTTGCAGAAGAAGAAGAAGAAGGGAAGAAGAGAGTCGGCGGTGGTGGCGCAGTACGCCCATGGCCAAAGCTAATAAAACTAAAAACACAACTACTAAAATAGTAGTGCGTACGTTAGCACGGCTCCGGAGGGTAATGATCAATCAAATGGATTAAAGCTCGCGAAAGGAGGCTCAGCAATGGCCAAATGCTATTATTGCAGAGGGTCTCTCAGTCCCAGTCAAACATAAGTGGGTCCCACCCAGTGCAGTGCTGTATAATGCTACTAATATTACGATAAATGCCATTGGATCGGGGGGTAGAATTGTAAATAAGTACGGTTCAGGTGGGTTTATTAATTTATTTATCGGAGGCACACGTGTGGTTAGCTCGTGTAAAGGCTCCGAGGCAGAAAGGCACAGGGCCACTCCCTGTTGAGTCTCTTTCTTTCTTTCTGGGGGCAGAGCCGCAGAGCCTCAAGAGAGAGAAAGGGAATCCAGGTGGGAATTTTGAATACGACAGTTTATTAAATTTTTTTAGTGGGGCCCACGTGAAGGTCACATCAATTAACGTCGTTCCTGGCTTCCTGCTGTTTGTTTTGGGGGAATTCGTGGGGCGAGACTTTCAGATTTGCAGAACCTAAAAGAGGGAAAGGCAAACGAGAGAAAGACGAGACGAGACGAGACGAGAAATGAGTGGCCATGGTTGGAAGCTTGAACTGTTGCTTGTTTGTTTTAACGTAAAAAGCGAAAGAAAGGACTTTTAAGAACCCTAAGAAGCAGAACAACACTGTGCTCGATCTCTGCAATATTTGGGCATGGCTTGGTGGATCTGGGTTGATGATGAAGCAAGAGCCCAAAGAGAAAAGAGATCAGAAATTCTGTCCTCAAGAAACCCAGGAATCCAAAGTTTATCACAAATGGGATTTACGAAGATTATGGTTCAGATTTCAGATTCACAACCAGCGTTTATCCACAGTAAGAGTGTAAGACACAGTACAGAGCAGAGTAGACAATTTCGGGTTAAATCATGTTCAGCCTTTCACGTGTGGTGTAAGGGTGTCAATTTTAGATCGAACCGAACCAACCAGTTATGGCCCAAATCAAATGGTTTCGAGTTGGTTCGCTCCAGTTTTTTTTTGTTTTTATTTTTTGGCAGACGACTTTTATATAGAGGGGATTGAGAGAACTATTATTATGTGTTGGGCTTTGACATTTCAACAATTTTTTTGCCTGTTCGCACCTTGACAAATGATCTAAATCGTCGATTTTGTATCGACTTTTTAGGTGAGGTTTTGGTCTTTCGACACCGGTACTGATAACCCACCTCCGTCGGTAAAGAAGAAAGAGGAAAAAACTTTATTTTGGGCTTCTCTTGGATTTGTTGAAATTTGAATTGGCTCTGTGATAACTGATAACCCACGACCAAAGAAGAAGAAGAAAGATGAAGAGAAGAGGTTTCCACTATTGCCGCAAGACAAAAAAGGAGAAGAAGAGAATCAGACAGCAACAGATTCAGTGATTCCGGAGAAGATATTGGCGACTGAATCTCAGATTCTGTGAGACCACAGTGAAGTTTTTTAGCCTGTATTTTGCAAGTTCACTGGAAAATCGATGATTTCTTGGCAACTTTTGAATATATAGTGTTTCAATCCAGAAGAGAAAAAATCACCATTGGCCGAACAGGCCAATATTCGGCGAATTGTTTTTCCTTGATTATTACTATACTTGCTTACTGATTTTTTTGTTGTTGTTGTTGTTGTTTTGTAATTTTATTATTTGAAGACCAATGTCTTTCAGTGTTTGTACCTTGAGCCCAAGACTCAATATCCAAGACCCATATTTAGTTCGAAATGAGTTATAGCAATTTGATAATAGGTTGGCAATGATCTCAAAAATTGATCAGACCCAAATCCAAATTGTTATTGTTTGTAAATTGTAAATATTTAGCTTAATACTTTCCAACCCAAAGCCGTTAAAACCAAACCGAAACCGACCAAACTGAAACCGCCCCAAGCCGAATGATTGACACCCCTAAGTTTGGTATAACCCATCCAAGACCGAATCTTCGGTTCAATATGGTTTGACCATATGGGTTTGGTTCAATTCGGAGTAAGTTTTGAAATGGTAAATAATGATGGGGCAGTATATTTTTTTCGTGGGAGAACCGGTAGAGATCCACCAGACAGTCACTGGGAAGGTCTGCATATGTATATTTGGGGCTTCTGGTCAAGATTTGAATTTCCTGGTTTGGGGTGTACCATTCCCTTTTCAGATAGTGATAAACCCTAAGAACTGAAGTGTCAAACATGATGGGCCCCAATCAATGTAGATACGAACACTGATATTTGGAATTTTGATAGGGCCCACCAAAATTTTTTACAGCGATTTTGCTTCAGTTCAACGAGATTTACACCCATGCATCTAGGTAGAGATTTCACTTTCTAACTGCTTATTTTCAACGGTTGAGATTGAGATCTCGATCCTGATCTGACGGTCCTTTTTTTTACTGAACGAAAGCAATTTCGTCCTCACAATAATCCACCTATTCTTTGCACAGAAAACTCAGTTAGCCATGGACCACCCACAAGGTCACAAGACCTTTATCACAATAATTCAAGTAGTCTTTCTTGATAATGTGTACTTCTCTTTTCTTTTCTAATTGGTTTTATTAACAATGTTAATCAAGATTATCGTTGCTTTAAGTTCAAATTTTAATTTTCAACTAACACACTAATAATTACTTAAATCCACTGAAAAAACCCATCATTTAATTTACCAAGAAGGCCCCAAAAATCTTTGATAAAACAGTAGCCAATGGTTTGATGCTTTAGTGATTAAAAAGTTGACTCTATACAACTAGAAAGGGAGTCCGGATTTGCGACCCCGACGGGGCACAAAGGCCGCGCCGACCACAACCGGCCCGGTGAAAAATACTTTGGAAAAGGAAAAAAAAACTTTTCACGGTGGGACCCCGTTTTTATGGTCAGGAAGCCATGGGGGAGATGATTCGGATTCCTAGAAAGGTGTCATGTAACCCCTGTTTTACTTTAATCCAGTCTTAATTTTGAATCCGGATCAGCAGCCCATCAGGGGAGCACAGACTACCACAAAACATGTGGAGGCCCACAAGGATTAGATGATGATTTTCTTTTTTTTTAACTTGTGGGCCCCACATGTTTTGTGGTGGTAAAGCCGTCGGAAGAGCATAGAGTGCCTGACGAGTTGTTGATCTGGACTCCTTAATTTTTAGCCTGAAAAACAAAACAAAATGCATGAGTAGGGTAGAACAGGAAGATTTGAACTCTTTGCCTCTAAGTTATAATTAAATTGCTAGCGTTTGACAACAGAGATAATCCACTGAAATGGCTGGTCAATTGACTACTTAGTTAAATAATTATTCACATTCAATTTATATAATTCTGCAAATAATTTGTGAATTATTCTTTGAATCTGAGTAATACGATTTATTCTTCCGAATCCGCATATTTCCTGTTGATTCTCGACTTTTACCTATATGGATAAAATTCATGATTAATTTTGGCCGAATTGAATTATACGCGAATAATTATGGTTAATAATGACATGAAAGAAGGTAAAAGAAAAATTACTACAAACACGTATAGTGTTAATCTTTCTTCGACAAATTTTTTTCTCCTTCCTACAAATTAATTCATACACACTCATTGGCTTTTCTTGATTCTTCATTCTTTAAATAATTTCTACACTTTCCTTCACCGACTGATTGAGATTTTCAACTTAATGACAATAGATAAAGTCGAGAGGCCAAGTTCTCTACCCGTTTGCCACTTTTTGGACCTGTAAAATCCAAAACCGTAGTTTTTTTTTTTAGGTATAATTAACTTCTCTGTTTGGTGTCAATGTAAGTTCAAAATTTTGATAAACTATTGTGTATTGATTGTATTTGTTTAATAAAACAACAATCTTTTGTATTTCTATAATTAATTTCTCATAAATTTAGTTTCTTTAACTGTACACAATATCCCAAGTGTATTCGTTTGTCTTTTTTTTTTTTTTTGTTTGGTTTGCCAACCCCGATTTATAAACCGGTGGTTCGACCCGCGTCGCACACCTAGCTGTGGTGGGTGAGTCTCCCAGTGAGGATTTTTTGCATCCACAAGGATTCGATACCTGAACCTTTGTCTCTTTATCTCTACCATTCTACTTCTCGTCCTAAATATCCGAATATTTTATCCGATTTTTCTTTTACCAAATGAATAATTCTTGAATCTAGATTCGAATTTTAATTTGTCTGCTTTTTTAACTGCACCAAAAAATTGACTGATCGAATCTTTGTTCTTCTTTCTTTCTTTTTGTTTTTGGGAGGGGGGGGTTAACCAAGTTGTTAGCAGTTCTATAAAAAATTAGGCTGCATTTGATTTTGTGCTACTCATTTGGTTGAATGGTTTCTCTATTTTCAAACAAACCATTTAAATCCCACCTTGTGCTTGTGACTGTTTGGATTTTTATTTGGCTGTTGTTGCCGATGGTTTCGATTGTGCCACATCAACAAAGTTTGATCCAACGGTTGGGATTCAGATTATAAGGATTTACCTGTAAATATTAATTTTTTATTTTTACATTTTAAGTACTTAAATTTTATCAAATTACAACTTCGAATCCCTCAGTTATCCGACACCCACACTCTATCTCATTTTACCTTTTTAGATGGACACCGTTGCGATTTGGGAGCATGATTCTGAGAAGCCAGAGCCGCTTCGGTGAAATAACCCCATCATCGGTTTGAATTTCCTCGTTCCCCCATTCCTGCGCTACTTCTTTTAGGTTTCTCTAATCGGTGATTTGTATCTTCAGCATTACTTAGATTTCTAGGGTTAGAGTTAGGGTTATAGCAATACGATAATGGCGACCCCTGAGTTCAACAGCTGCGTTCTGCAACTTCGAAAAAAGAGAGCTAGGTTGACAACAAGTGCAAGGAAGATATCCGCCAAACCAACATTGCCGCAGCTCGCGTGCCATCGCCGATGCCATCAGAACAAGCCTTGGTCCTAAAAGGCCATAGCGTCAAGCCTAAACATTGAAGCCTTCATCTCCGGCACCGGCAAACCACCGACGCTGATTCCGGTGAGTTCGATGTAGTAGAACGTGTCGAGCTTGGATTCGTGAGCATAGGAGTGAAGACAACAAATTTTGGCACGGAGGATTAGCCAAAAACAGCCGATGAGGGTTTCAACCCCGACGACTGGCGATCTACCAAACAATAAAAATATTTCTGGACCAAAGCAACTCCCAATCTGAGAAGGAAAAGACATTCTTCTTCGACCAAGCCCTAGAAAACCTGCAGCACCGACGAACAAACCCTCGTTATTGTGGCCACATCCGAGAGCTACATTTTCCACTTTAGCTCCATGAAAGGTTAGGGTGTCAATAGAGAAAATGCCGACGGTGACAGATCCGTCACCGTAGGAGACCTAGGAGACCTAGTAGAGGCAAAACCGCCATTGACTGCAACGGGAGCATCAAGTCGCAAGGCCGAAAGGTGACGAACAAGGTACGACAAGCATAAGAACCAGATTTCTTGGGTGTCGTGTAACTGAGAGATTTGAAGTTGTAAATTGATAAAATTTAAGTACTTAGAATGTAAAAATAAAAAATCAATATTTACAAGCATCTGAATCCTAACCGTTGGATCAAAATTTGCTAATGTGGCATAATCGAAACCGTTGGCAACTACTGCTGCAAATAAAAATCCATGTTGTTTCTATAGCTTGGCTAACAAGGCCAAATTTAGAATTACATGGAAGACATTAATTGCTATATATAATTTGATTGTTTGAAGTTTATATCTTACTCAATCATTACAGGGCCTTTTATTTTAATTTTGACACATTTATGTGTACATACATGTTTTTATTTTAAATAATTAATGACACACATTAAGGAACTTTTTAATTAAGTTGGTATACAGAGATATTCTGGAAATTTTAGTTTTAATTCTTTCACAGGTTTGGAAGTTGGAACTACAAC